>NW_015779948.1:0-1067 GCF_001515625.1 Sinocyclocheilus rhinocerous | reverse complement strand
GTGTGTGTGTGTGTGTGTGTGAGCGTCTGTCCATCCGTCTGCACCTGTGTCTGGCTTTAGCGGTGCAGTATTTCAGTGCTCGGTCCGGTTCACTGACCAGCCCGTCTCTCCAGCACTGACCGCACACAAACTTCATCATCAGCTCCAGTCTGTGACCTTTGACCTCAGCACTTCCTGTTCCCTGCACAGGACCCATGTTCCCATTTGTCTCCTCGTTTCTGATTGGACTCTTTGATTTGGCGGCAGTGATTTTGTTCGGTGAGCGTGAAGCTATGACCGCAGGCTGATGGAAACACAATATATAGAGTTGAGAAATTATTGCCACATGCTTTATAAAAATCAATGTACTAATAACTGCTGTTTACCAAATCAATCTTCACTAGTACCAGTGCTCATAGTTATGAAACCTCTAACACTAAGCATTAAAAGGATCCTTCCTCCAAAATAAAATCCTCATGCCGTACACTCACTCACACACATACAACATTTCGGTTTGGTTCACGCTAAAGAAACTTTGACATTTTCACATCCTTTTCTAAAGTTTGAAGAAGGTCACCCTCCACTGCCATTATATGAAGTGTGAGAAGAATATTTCTCTGTTTGTGAAAGAAGGACAGGTCATCCTACTTTAGAACAACAACACCAGGGTAAGTAAATAATGATAACGCACTATTTAAAAATTACTTATATTTCTATTCATTAATAATTGAGAAGAAACTCACACGCTCTTTGTTCCAGTGTTTTTTAGACTCCTGTACAATCTCTTCATGAGTGGTTCCTAAAAACACACACAGATGAAGTTTGTTTAGTTTCATGTGTCTCCACCTGCTGGATCACTGATGTAATGCAGTACCTCAAACAGACATAGATCTCACAGAACAGCTGCTGGTCTTTTTAGTATTGATGTGTTATTTTAACATCAAACTAATTCAATGTTTTTAAATGACAATTGTTTTTAAAAACCTTTAAAGCAATTAAACATTAGGTACAGTTGCGGTCAAATGTTTACATACGCTTTATTCTTAATACTGTGTGTCATTGACAGTTTTTTTTGTTTTGTAATATTT
>NW_015779947.1:0-1067 GCF_001515625.1 Sinocyclocheilus rhinocerous | reverse complement strand
TTTTTTTTCTGTTAAAATGTAATTTTTCCTTAAATAAGCGTACACTTCTCTTACACTGTAAGGCTGTCATCATCTGCCAATGCAAATGCATTAAAAACTTTTAAAAGCACCTTTTTGAGTTTTAAAACACATTGGCATCTAATAGGTCAGTGCTTTAGTCATCGTTCTGCATTTCTTCAACCTTTCTTATCTTTACTGTAACCACAAGGGAACATTTTAGTGAGCATTTCAGAAAGCAAATGACCTCAGACAGTCTCAAGCTTCTAAAATAAATGATCGTAAGTGTTTCTTGTCTAAACAAAAGTTAAGCGGCATTACGTCTTGCTGATGTCTGTGATAATACTGATTCTGTTTGCTCTATTGCCAGTAATAAGAGGTGTTCTGGTGAGTGAGCCCAATCTTCTGGAACTGACTCAAAGACTAGTTAAAAGCTCAATCTCTCTCTAATGGGCAAATGTAGAGAGATAGTTCAGAGCAATCAGCAGTAATGACAGATTAGAGTTTCGTTTTGTGTAAATGAGACTCTGTGGACTGACTGAGCTTTAGATAAAGGAATAGTGAGGCACAGAATCTCTGAAGAACACTAAATACTTGTACTGCATTTGGTTTAAATTCATTTTATGCCCGTTTCACACATTTTGCTACAGCAGGCTCCCGTTGTGCTTTCACGCAGCATTTCTTCTGCAGAGTAACATAACTGCTGTTCTATGCAGGAAAAAGAGGGATTTCTGGGTTAATGCATTGCGAATTTCCTTTGATAACAGCCATAAATGATTCAGTGATTATCGGGAGTGGGTGATTGAGAACTATTAAATACTTCATCATGATGGAATCTAATTTACATGAGGACTGGGCTTACATTTACATCCAAAAGGTTATTAAAAGTTACTGGACTATAAATAACTTAAATTGTCTGGTCAGAATTACTGAATAGAAAGTGAGCACTTGTGCTTGCTGACCATATATTGCAAAAAACAAACAAAAAAGTGTTTCTAATGTTTAATGTGTTAAGTTTCCAGTGCATTTCTAATGTGATTTCTACTGAGTAGGCCCAGTGGCTAACGTTG
>NW_015779946.1:0-1045 GCF_001515625.1 Sinocyclocheilus rhinocerous | reverse complement strand
GTGTGTGTGTGTGTGTGTGTGTGTGTGTGTGTGTGTGTTTTATTTATTTATTTTTATTTTGTTTATTTTATTTTTAAATTTTTTGTGAGTTGGAGTATATGGAGTTTTGTCTGTATAGTCAATCATAGAAATTCTATTAATAAATCAAATAAATCAAATGTATATAAATATGAAACTATATAATTTATCAAGTGTAATTTTAAATAATGAAGAAAAACATGTTTTCAAAAGTTCTATTCTTATTTACATTCATAATTGTTTATCCCATGACTGATAAGATTCAGCAACATATCCACCCTATCACATTAAAATAGACAGATAAAAGAATAATTATTTAAACAAATGTAAACAAATTAATTATTTATATTATTATTAATTTACTCCAAGAAGATAAATCACACCAATTTTAATCATCTGTGGTACAGTGTTTCCATACGGCAACATATAATTATCAATTTTACATAACTCTCATAACATAATATATATATAGGTGCATAACTGTCCAAAAAAGTAAAGATGAGCTCAGCTTTTAAGAGCAATATTAAAGAGTAAATGATAATGGTTCACTCAGTTTCAGTATTGAGCTCAACATAAACCCATAAAAAAGACTCATTCCAGTCAAAGCGAGTCACCGCATTCTGCATGTTTTAACAGCACTCCAGATGGAGACAGTTCATACTATCAACGTCTCTCCAATCCTCCCTTAAGCATAACTCAATCAAGCCCTGCACTGTCAGGACCCATGAGAGCCAACGGCTGCATACTAACACGCTCTCCAACAACACTCACTGTACGTTCCCACAGCCCATGTAAAACACAGCACATGCTCGAGCCGTGTTCCCCATGGCACCACATTAATTCACTTTCATGGTTATTTACAGGTCAGGGATGACGTGTAAACGAGCGAGAGTGTGTCTTTAGTCGTGAGGCTGAACTCCAGGCCTGGCTGCATGCTAAATAATGAGCTCCCATGGGTCATAGCTGTGCTGCCCTGGAGTCCATGTCCCCAAACTGCAGGCTCCTCATTACCTCACCAACAACCAAT
>NW_015779945.1:0-1067 GCF_001515625.1 Sinocyclocheilus rhinocerous | reverse complement strand
TATTATGAAACTGTGGCGGGACAGATTAGACTGTGGCGGGCCGCCACAGACTAGTTAATGAATGGGAAACACTGCATAAGGAAACACGAGGGAGAACTAGAACTTTGGGAACAAAACACAAGAGACAGGAACACAGGCCTGACAGTGTGTTTGTGAGTAAATACAGGGCCACACATCTCCTGAAAACAACTGCATACCCAGATGCTACATTCTTGGCATACAAATGTTTGGACAGTAGAACAAGAACTATATATTCATAAATATCCACCACATTTAATATGACACATGTAATTACTGATGCAGTCAGTCCAATTAAGAATTTAGAGGTGCGCCTGAAAAAGGTTGTGTACTCAAAATGTTGATCTAATTCCTCTGAGCTTGCGCATTTCATCAAAGAGAAATGAATGTGTGAAAACTGCAATGACCTGATGTGCAATGCTGATTGCGACATGTCAGCCTCAAGGCCATCACTGTTTATAAAGGGACTTCTATGTTGATGTGAAGGGGGTGAATACTTATCTGAAAAGATATTTTACATTTTTAATTGAAACGCATTTGTATCACAGTTCTTATCACTCATCAAAATTGGCTCTTGGTGTATCTTTTTTTGACAATATAAGAACAAAGTTACTTACAGAACTTTTCTGCAGTTGCTCACAGCTGGTATCAGTCGTCTTCTGCCCTCCTCTGATGTGTTGTATTTCTTCAGGTCCAGCTCATCCAGCACCTCCTCTGATATCTGAAGCATGCAGGTGATTGATGAACACTGAGCAGGAGTGAGTTTCTCTGAGTGTTTGTCTGATTTCAGAAAATCCTGAATCTCTTTATACAGCGTCTGATCTTTCATCTCCAGCAGACAGAGGAACAAATTGATGGATCTTTCAGTGGGGAGATTTTTGTCAGTCTTTATTCTCTCTTTAATGTACTGTGAGGTTTTCTTGATGCTCTCTGAACTGTTCTCTGTGTGTGTCAGTAGTTCCTGTAAGAGTCTCTGATTGGACTCCAGTGAGATACCCAGCAGAAACCGCAGGAACAGATCCAGGTGTCCATTCTCACTCTCAAGGGCT
>NW_015779944.1:0-1067 GCF_001515625.1 Sinocyclocheilus rhinocerous | reverse complement strand
AAACCCTTTTTTTTTTTTTTTTTTTTGAATATACATTCAGTCTTTTAAAACCATGTGATGATGACGATAAGGTCATGGTAGAACTTTTACATGTTTGATGCAATACCTTAACTTTGAGCATCGTGCTGTTAGGATGTTTCTCTTCAACAGGAACTGGATCAAGATAGCTAAAGGGTAAACCGCACCATATATCAAGAAGTTTTGCCACAAAACCTCCTATTGCTAAAGAGCTTCGATTAAAACACAATTGTTGCTTTCAGCGTTATAGTTATGGGAAACACTTAGATGAATCAACAAAAGAAAGACTTGGAAAAAGGAGACTTGATGTCCTTGAATGTTCTAGTTAGAGGTCAAACCTCAACTCAACAGTTGAACAATTGTATTTTTGCACAGACTACTGCACCAACGCAAAGGTTACTTCCACAAAGTACTAGTTACTAGCAGTTAGCAGTTAAAAGTTGTTTTTCTATTGAAAATTGGTTACTTGCAAGTATTAAAGGTAGTATATTTTCTTGGTAACACTTTACAACAAGGTCTGATTAGTAAATGCATTACCTAACATGAACTAACTATTAGCAGTACATTTTTACAGCATTTATTACTATTTGTTTATGTTAGTTAATAAAATACAGTTGTACATTAGTTATTAGTGTACTTTAAGTAATGATAATAGATATGTTTGATTTTAAAAATGTATAAGTAAATATTGAAGTTAAGATTCTATAGAAGAATTGTTTATTGTAAAATCATGTTAAATAATGTTAGCTCATGTTAACATATGAAACCTTACTGTAAAGTGTTATTATTTTGTCTTGAATTCAATATGAAGTGTTAGTTATTCAGTCAACTCTTGAACTGTTGTAATCTTTGTATGGTGTTCAGTCAAATGAATGAAAGTGGAGCAAATCTACTGTTAAATCACATCCAATATTTTATGGTTATTTTCCGGCATGAGTCTCTTATCTGTGTGTCCTTACAGTAGCAACTTTTTTATCTGGTTGTTATCAGTCTTTGGATACGAGGGGGCTGTTATATTGTAGTTTAAGTCCATTTGCGGCATCAATGCA
>NW_015779943.1:0-1067 GCF_001515625.1 Sinocyclocheilus rhinocerous | reverse complement strand
GCATTTCCCACTGCTGTCATAAGATATCTGCTATCTGTCATGCACCTAAAATTTCTTTGCCCCCCCACTGAGCCACTTGATTGTAGGAAAGCTGAGGTCAAAATGATATTCAGATTAATTTGGTTGATAGGAAGAGGATGTAAGCTGTCATGGAATTTGGAGACACTGCGCCCTTACAGATCACTCAAAATCAAGTGTCTCCTCGTAATTGATTTATCAGGACATGCGTAGTTAGAAATGGAGACCTTTTGGCTAAACAGGGGGAAGTGCCTTGTTTTATCCTGACTCTTTTAACTCTGATGTGACGAGGTGATGTGTTAGTAGTCTGTGGAAGCTTTGTGCACATCCAGCTAAATATCTCCTGCATGCTAACTATGAGAAGGGAAAGTTCACATAGATATTAAACACATTCTGAGGACAGTAGAGAACTGACAAGGATCGTAACCTCCTGCTGGCAACTTGTCGCAGATCAAGGGTCAAGGAATCGTTAAGTTGAAGTTCATGCTGCAAGGTCCAGCTGGAATAAATTGGCATAACAACCAAATGTATAGCTGTTTTAACATGTGAGCATCTTGTGCACATACTGTATGTCTGTAAATCTACAAAATGTTTACAATTTCTGGAGAAAAAAAAGAATGCTACAGTACTTGACCATACAAGGGTGTTTGATTTTGTGTGGAAGCCAGGGCATTGCTACAGGGTTTCAAATGTGTTTTGAGTGGACTTTAGTAGAGGTCAACAGACTGATTTGATTGATTGATTGATTGATTTTCTGTTTTGTAGCACAATAATAATCTAAATAATAATAAAAATAATAATAAAAAAAATAAAAATAATATTTTAAATATTTTTTTTTATTAAATTTGAATAATTATGAAGATTATGTTTACAAAACATAAAAATGATTCATGAAATTTTTGTTTTTTAAATCTTTATTCATATAACTTCACTTGAACTATTTACAAAAAGCATGCATTATGAATATTTTAATTACAATAAAATTACTATTTGAAAAATATTACTACTTGTTTTGAGATTGATTATCAGTGTATCTTAATATGTTTTTA
>NW_015779942.1:0-1063 GCF_001515625.1 Sinocyclocheilus rhinocerous | reverse complement strand
GGAGAACTGGAGCTGTTTACAAACGTATGGTATTGATTACATAGCTCATTTCACACAGTCATCTCTGTAATAGAAAAATGAATCATTTTTGGGATGAGGGTGAGATGTGCTGTAATTCACGGCTGGAAGGAAGGTGTGTGTGTGTGTGTGAGTGATTGAGAGAATTGGGAAAGCATTATTGGGAACGATGGGTAAATCTAAACAATATAAGGAGGAGGGGGCGGCTTAGGGCGCTTTGTGTGCAGGAATGTTTTCTCATGATTTCTTCATGGTGGTTTCATTTCCGCATTTGCTCTTTGAAAGATTTTAGACCACGTATAGATTTTAAACAGACCAACTGTAGCTGAAACAAACACAAATATGGATCCCAGCAGCCCAAAGAAACAATCCATTCTAATTCAATCCCTTCCCACTGCAATACAGCATAATACACACAAAATCACCAGCAGTTGTGACTCAGACCAATAATGAAGCATACTCGAGTAACAAATTGCTGGTTTATGAGTGTTACTCAATATTATGGGTTTATCAAGAGTCAGACTGTCAGATATGGAAGCTCTTTTATTGCTGTGTCCTTCAGCTCATTGTGGGGTTACTTTTGTAGGTAGTTTTGTTTAATACACTTCAGTTTGATATCCAGAAGTAGAACTGTAAATTCTGTTTAGTTTTCTTAGTTATCGCTGTAAAAATATCAGCATATTTTGCAATTTTGGTTGAACAGAAAAGACTATATTTTCCACCATGTTTTGTCTGTCTGTCTGTCTGTCTGTCTGTCTATCTGATATGGATTACATATTTCATTGTGCACATGCATTTTCTTCTATTTTTTACATTTAAATGACCTGTCATCTAAGATATTCTGTAAAAACACTATTTAATAACATTAAAAGTGAAGTTGAGCAAATCTCAAAATTAATACCCATTTGTACATTTATAATGTTGCTTAAAATTGCATGAATTGGATGAATGAATTAATGTTATTTTACACAAAATATTATATAATTTAGTTTTATAATGATTAAAATATTGCATGTCTAGTTTATAAGCTGATAATTGATAAGCC
>NW_015779941.1:0-1067 GCF_001515625.1 Sinocyclocheilus rhinocerous | reverse complement strand
AGGCGCTTTGTCTAATGACAGAAATTTCACAACATGAAGACGAGGACCATCAGCGTCTCAAAAACATTGTGGTTCCACATCATTAATTTCCAGGGTCCTCTGTAGTGGGAGAAAACAAAATCAAATTAATTAGGATGCTGAAAATTAATATGAGAAATTAATAAAATAAAATAAAATAAAATGAAATAAAGGAGAGAGAGAAAAAAAGTGTGTTTGTTCTAATGGACGTGAAACAAACGATGCCATCATTTTTTTAGGGGAAGGAAGCCTAACTGTGTTGTTGGCAATTTCAGATTCAATTATAATGCAGGGACCTCAGCTCTGCCTTTTCAAATGAGGTTTAGATGAAAAAATTTAACTAGAAATTATAACCCTTGAGGAACTGGCAGACTGCAAAAATTGTTCCTGCTTTCCTCTAGGTAGACACAGTGTGATTTGTATGTTTGTGTAAGCGATGCTCATGTGCATGGTAGTGTTGCCTTCAGTTGCACATGGTAAACTCCTACTTGAAATATGAGTATTCGTTATTAACTTGTGTATCTGTCTGAAATTGTATTTTTATATTTTTATTCATTTTTTTATTTTAATTTTTTAGAACACAAAGGTCGCCAATGAAGAAATATGCTTTTGTTTCCTAGATGGCTACTAGAAGGGTATAAATGAACCCTGTGATGTCTATAATACCTGTGCTCTGTCCCAATATTCCTACTTATATTATGCCCTGGGGGTACATCATTTTGAGTGTGTAGCTGGAGAGTAGGAAAGTTTTCCGACATACCACCACGTTATAATTGCGTCTTTAACACACATACTGTTGCGTTTCCTGCGTCCTTTCACTGTAAACTGGCTTGTCAGTCATCTTGTCACAGTTATGGTCCTCATATTCACTCTTCACATTTCAGCTAGTTTAATATAAACTACAATTCTTCCTACTGTATTGGAGAAAAAGTAGTAGCATGTTGATCTACCAGTTGTGGGTCTTTCATGCCGAGAACTCTCCTCATATTTTTACATTATGATGCATTTAAAAATTAATGGTCAAACACATCTTTAGAAAAGTTTACAAT
>NW_015779940.1:0-1067 GCF_001515625.1 Sinocyclocheilus rhinocerous | reverse complement strand
GAGGTTTGCTTCACACCTCACTGTACAAGTATTTGAAAGGAAGCCACATGCTCTTAGTACCAGATCGACATATTAAACTGTACGCTGTACTTAATGCAGCGCTCTGAATCCCCTGGCTTCAGCCGTGGGTTTCAATTATTCCACCGCTGCCGTGTTTTCAAGGAAAGCAAACATGGAGATTCGCAGAACATTGAAGGCAGCTGCAACTCTCGAGTGAAAAAGGGCACAAAAGACCAGAGGGGATGCTTCTGAAGGAAGTAGAGGGAAAAAACAGGGTTACGGGGAACAAAACTACAGGAGAAGGAGGAAGGGGAGGGGGTGAAGATGTTTTATTAATGGCCAGGCATTAGAAAGGTAATAGAAATTATAAATTGCAGCAGTCCGTTGAAACCGAACCCTCTGCTTCAGGCATGTACATTGCAAAATCCACTGGGTGCACTGCCACGAAGGAGTATTGTACTTCAAGACATATAGCCGCAACTAGAAATTAGGGTTTCCTGTGTAGACAGGAAGTTATAAAAAGGAAAAAGGGCAAGACATGAATTCGGATTCTTCATAGAAAGCAAGAAAAATCAATAATGAGAGCGAGTGAGGCTGCTGTTTGGAAAAGAGGCACCCTGCTTTTCCTTTAGCTAACATGAGAATAACTCTGAACCTTGTCGTGCTGCTTGATTGGCATGATGTGAATCTGTAGACCGATGAGGGGAGGGTTTTTATGAGGGCGTGCTCATCAAAGGATTCGTTCCCCCCATGTTGGTGGGACTTGAAGCCCTAGACTCCCAGAGCCAGCAGGGAGTCTGGACCCTCAAGGGGAAAAAAGGGAAATACGATAGGCCTTTCTCTGACACCTGTCTATCTCTTTGTGTACCTTAACTGTCATAAACGGCTGATTTACATGTTTTTCAGGCTTATATGTTCTCTGCGGGTTGGCTTCGTGCTTTCTACATTGTGGAAACACCATCTGTGTTTCCGCTTTAGCCGGGCAGACCCTTAAGTGTCGTTTTTAGCAGATGGGGGATTTTTCCCCCCTTTGCTTGCTCGTTTTCCCATCCGTGAAATTAAGAGAT
>NW_015779939.1:0-1067 GCF_001515625.1 Sinocyclocheilus rhinocerous | reverse complement strand
TTGCCACCGTGCTCTGGTTATGACTAGTTGCCGTCATCTTTTGGTTCACCTTCAGTTTGTTTGATACTCGGGTCATGCTTCTCAACCTCAATCACTTTCACCACCGCATCACCTCCAGGAGGATCTTCTTGAGTACCATTGAGATCTTTACACTGCCCATTAAGAACGGGCGTCTTGGAGGAGTCCAGACCAGCAGCGTCCGGCTTGATTTGGGCCAGGCTCATCTCCTCTTCAACACGCTCATCTTCTTCTTCCAGTTTGCGCAGGATGATGGGGAGTTTGGCATCTGCATTCTCCAAAAGGGCAATGTCGCTTTCTTCGTACAGTGGCAGCGGAGCCCCTTCATCCAGCTGCTTCTGGAAGTGCAGGCGCTTGGCCCGACCGCAGGACACAGCACGCTCGAGAATCTCTTTCTCTGCCAGCCGCAGCTTTATAGCGATGCGGGAGTGCAGGGACAGGTCGGGCTTCTCCAGCATGGAGCGGTCCTCCTGAACAACACAACAACAGAGATCTTAAACTAATGACGACTGGTTAAAATGATCATTATTTGAAACCAAATTGTTTGATTACAAAATCAGTTGATTACAAAACTTTCTGCAGTTTTCTACTGTTTTAAGAAACAGATTTTATTCTAAGTTCAGAGAAATGTCATTCCACATTTTGGCCCAATGTTTTCATTTGAACAAAAAGCAAATACAAAAAGTGTGTATGCACAAATATAATATGCATGAATGCAGAATATGCTACATAGTTATATTCATACACACAAACATACAGTATATATATGTATGTGTGTGTGTGTGTGAGAATAGAACTATACAGCATATTTTGCATTATATGCAGAGAAAAAATGCAGGACTTTTCTGTTATGGTGTGGGTTATGGTTGTATAGTTGTAAAATGTATAACTATCTATTTGTAAAAACATTCGAAGTCTCTGCAATGTCCCCATTTAGATAGCTAAGTAAACGTACATATAAGCTAATAAATAAATGTATTAGATATTTTATTTAGCAAGAACTCATTAAATTTATCAAAAGTAAATACATTTATGTTAAAAAAAGATTT
>NW_015779938.1:0-1066 GCF_001515625.1 Sinocyclocheilus rhinocerous | reverse complement strand
TGGGTAAGTCTGGTAGCCCATTAGCACGCGGTCCAAGTCGCGTATTCGTCGGGCATCCGTGAGGCGGTACTTGTCTCTTTGCGGAGGCTCTTTTGCAAATTCGGGTAGCGGGTAGCTGATGTGGTCTTCATCCAGGAGGAAGACGTCTGTGCTGGTGAGTATAAGAGTCTTGGGTTGTAGGACAGTCTGGTTCTGGGCCGTCTGGCCTGGATCGACGTGGACCTGGAATACCAGTACGTACAAAAGGATGTTGAAGGAGTGAGACGGTGCCTGAGGGGTCTTCCTCTCCGCTACGATGAAGGTGAGGTCTCCGATCTCTTCCTCGCTTGGATATACGAACTTCACTTTGCTGGAATGGACCAGTTCGTAGTTCTCCATTTTACCTGATTTATGAGGACATACAAATATTTTAACATCAAAAATCGTTTGCTAAACATCCAGACAAAATGTTTAGATAAGCATGAGTGATGTATTGAATATTCACAGTGTAAGTAGTCAAACCTGTGCTTTTGTTTCCAAACTGCGAGTAGAAATCCAGTTCAGAAGGTTCAGGAGAGGGAACTTTCTCCAGCAAGGACAAAACCATCATCAGCTGCTGCAGGAACCGATGTGTGCCGTAACCGTCACGGGTCAGACAGGAAATGATGTGATCAGCCGAGGGCCCTTTGAAGAGAAAGGTTAAACTATTAAACTTGAAGTGTTTTCGATCTCAGGTTCATTGCAGCATCAATTAATTCAGAGTAGGAACTTAAAACTGGTGCGAACAAATGCCAAAAAATGTGATGATCTCACAATTTCTCCAGAGAGAAGCAGCAATATGAAATGCTAGTTAGTTCCTTAGCAGAGTTGAATTCATGAAGCTTTCGCACAAAACAAACCAGCCAAACTCTGATGTCGAAATGGACTTGTGAAAATTTAAACAGCATGCACTTATACACAGTGGTGGACAAAATGATTAGAACACTAGTATTTTGCTGTAGACACACTACAGCAAAAGACAGAAATAACTGATTTAAAACCATTTTTAGCTAGTGAAAATACTAGTGTTCTAATAATTTTGGCCACC
>NW_015779937.1:0-1066 GCF_001515625.1 Sinocyclocheilus rhinocerous | reverse complement strand
TGCAATATGCAAGTAAATATGCATTTTCAGTACACTTCACAGTGGAGTCTGTGATATGTGGGAGTAAGTGTACAGAGAGTAAAAGTACTGCCCTGACATGAACATATCCCAATTTTAGCCTTCTATTTGCTGGGAATGCTTCTCAACAAAGTAAGACCACCTTTGTATGTTTTCCTTATTATAATAGAAGTGCTATTGCGTTACATTAAAATTATTTTACTACATATTTAATTTCTAAATTTGAGTTGAATTTGAAGCAAAATGAAGCAAACAGAATGCAGTTTGAATTCAAGTGAACTTAATTTCAAAGAAATTCATATAATTCAAATTTTGACTATAGGTTTGTCAAGACTTTGAGTGTTATCTTGACAAAGTTAAACAGACAATCACCTGTGTTAAATTTATTTGATTTGCAATTCCATAAATTTCTCTTTTACGTACATACATACACACAAATTATGTTTATCATCAGAATCAACATTTGGGTCTCTTGAGTGTTAAACAAATATAAAAAAAAAAATATTTAAAAAGGTCGTTCCAAATGTATTTATTTATTTAGTTTTTGAATAAATGTATTGTATCATTAATTCATTTTAAATTATGCTTGTAAAGTACTTGTTAAAGTTCACCAAGAGAAACCCTGCTGAAATCCTGCCGACGCTGAGGTTTTGAGTGCGTGAGCTTTCCTGGGTAGTTATTGATGTTTTCCTGTATTTTGATTGCTTGTCCAGCTGAATGCTGTAAACACATCTACTGAACAAATGAAAGTCTCAGAGGTGTTCAACAGAATTTGGGGCAGGATTTCAAGCCACCTGTGTCTTATATTGACCTTCACTTTGGCTTATTTATGCAACATTCAGTCCAAGGTTGAGCGCATAGTGAAGATTAATAGCCCCTTTAAATGCCTGTGGTCTTGCACTGCATGGAACAGTGTAGCACATTCTTACGTTAGTGCAACCCAGGCGCTCGGCATGAGCCGCATACATCTCCATATTAATCACTGCTCTGTTCTCAAGCGCAGTTGATGACATTCTCACACAAATTAAAAAAAAAAAAAAAACACTAA
>NW_015779936.1:0-1066 GCF_001515625.1 Sinocyclocheilus rhinocerous | reverse complement strand
GATGCAAGTCCACCCAAAAGGAGGAGAATGGTGGGCAGGAGACAGTAAAGGGAAAAGCTCCTTCCTTTTGTCTGCTAAAACAATAGAAAATCAGTGATAATAAATTAAAGACTTTCTTTTTACTCATGCAAACATCTTTCCAACAACATATATTGTATGTATATGTCTGTTAGTGATGAAATGACTGTTTAATTTCACATATCCTCTTCTGTTGAAATTCTGTTGTGATTTGATGGCGAAACAAATACTTGTCGTCGAGGCAACTAGTCTCAAAAATTTGTATACGTATGCAAATCAAAGAGGACAAATCAGTCCAGAGAAAAACATTCTGGTCTGTATATATGGCTTGTACTGCAGTATTTTACTTTCTTACTTATTAGTTTTGTCCAATAAAAATATCAAAGCAAGCAAAATGACTCAAAATATTTTTCTTCTGAAAAATTTATTAAAATTATGAAAGCTTATGCCTAAATCAAGAAAAATACCTTGGGTACGGTGGGGTAAAAAATTTACTTTATTCAAAGGGAAAACAAGATTATTATTCTTATCCCATTTTCTTGTTTTAAGCAAAAATAAATAAAGATAAATTAACATTTATTTTGATTAAATTTTGTCAGAAAACAAGACTTATTATCTCATGCAATTTTGTTTCTCAAGTAAATGTATCTTTTAGATATTTGTACTGGAAATCAAGATAAATAATCAGTAAGAAAATCATTTTTTTGCAGTGTGATTCCTTTTTTTAAGGTAAATGCAAGGGATTTTTAAAAATCCATTTTATTGTCCACCAGGAGAAAATTGTATGTCTGTTCACTTAAAACAGTAATAACACGTCTCTCCTCGACAAAACAGTGCTTGATGAAGTTTACTATTTAGGATTAGAGGTGTGCTAAAATCCCTAACCCTTAGTACGAACAATAATAGTACTCTTGCTTTAGCAAACACCATTCATTTTGTACATTGCATGTTACGAAATATGGTTCACCTCACCTTGGAGGGTGTACACGTTTTGGTCTCGGCATGTTTTGTCTGAGTAGTATTGGCAGTTTGGCTTCCCTGTTGTGTT
>NW_015779935.1:0-1066 GCF_001515625.1 Sinocyclocheilus rhinocerous | reverse complement strand
GCTTGCATGTGTCACCTAGCTGTCACCGCTGCAGCAGAGCTCGCTGGGAGGTCATCATCCACTTCCCTCCCGTCTCACCAGGGAGCCTGTCCGTCACCACCACATGGTGCCTTAAAAAGTGTCATGTAAATGAGAGAATATGAAATAGAGAGACATGCAGAAGGGAGGTCTTTCATTCACAACAAAAGGTAACATGTTAGCGACAGAGCAGGAATTTCGAAAATGGGCTTTGATGCAGCTTCGTATGATTCCAAAAGCTTAAGTATAATCAAACTATATATCATAGGTCAAGTCAGAAGAAAGTATATTTTTAGGACCATTAAGAGACCCCTGCTCCCAATTTTAAAATACTGAAAAAGATAACTATACACTACATTTTGTTATTTCTTTTAAATGGTTTAACCCTCTTGTAGAGAATGGATGGATGTCCTCAGCCCTCCGATAGTTCATCCAAATCAACAGACGGCAGATGGGAAAGGAGACCATGGCAAGGTCTCACCCAGAGGTATGACCCCAGAAAAATCCCCATCCTGGGCTCATATTCTCAACCCTTTGTTGCTAAAAATAAATCATGATCTAGATTTCTCTTGGACGGAGAAGAACGGGTACAATTACATTCATGATTGATTTTTCCCTCTTCATCTAAAGCCCACAGTGATATTTCTGTGACAATACTCCTAAACTGTTGAGACAGGGGCAAGTTATAAGGTTTTTCAGGATCTTGAGTATTTCTAAAGGCAGGTTTATTTTTGAAAGCCAGTTTCTGTCTTTGTTAGAAAACATATTAACTGTTACTGCCCAGGAAGAAAAGATTGTATGAACAATTTCTACACTATATGGGGTAAATTAATGCAAACCCTCTGTTAAATTGCCTATTAGAAGCTACTGAATGGCTTCTACTGAAACCAGTTTTGAAACACAAATCAATTAGAATATATATTCTAACTTTTTTCTCTATGCTATCCACAGGGTCTGCGTTACACAACAGTGGAGAGGAAAAGTTTCTCAATTTAATGTATGATCCCTGCCTCAACTGTTACTTTGATCCACAATCTGGGAAATATTA
>NW_015779934.1:0-1066 GCF_001515625.1 Sinocyclocheilus rhinocerous | reverse complement strand
GGGGGGGGGGTAAGTGTGAAATGTGGTGGAGTGTAGAGAAACGTGTGTAATGAGAGAGAGAAGAAGAGTGGAACAGGCAGAAAGACATGAGCAGAGAAGAGGATGTGATCAAATGAGGAGAGGAGAAGGAGAGGGAGAAGAGATAGAGTGGAGAGTGTTAATGTAGTGGAAAGAGCAAGAGGAGAAAGTGTAAGAAGACAGATAGAAAGGAAGTGGACAGAAGGGTGGAAGTGAAGGGAGGAGAGGTAGATGAATTTCAACTGAAATCAGAGTTACCCTAATTGACCAAGAAATCATGGCCATCTCCAGTGTTACTATTTCAATCCACTTCCATATTTCCGAGGATTGTGCTATGAATATTGATATTGATAGAGTGGCAGGTTGTGTAAATGCTAAAACATTTTTCAGAATTGAAGAACACCCCCAGAGACAGTTTAAGATGTTGAGGAGCTTATCAAACATGAATTCAACATTCATACAGTTTCTTTACAATGTAATGTGGTGAAATTCTATTCTACATGCATGAGTGAACTTCTGAAATCAATAGAGAATACTCTTTTCTCAAATCAGTAGAGAATACACAGTTTCGATGTTAGTATTAACTTTTAATAAATCATTACCAGGAAAAAAAAAATTGTAAATGCAGTGTTGCATTTTGCTGTAACGTTGAAGTGTTTGGCAGTAAGAGTGTGTTCAGATGGCTTGTGTTTATTGAGAGCAATTACATCATTGTGGAGAAATGTGTCAAATCAGTACAAAAATGCTATGTTATGTGTAAAGTTACTGTATATCACAATGATGTTGTCGGGAGTTCTGTGAGTGGTTTGTCCACTAGAGAGCAGTGCTGAAACCAGAACAACAGCAGATCTCTCCAGGGTTATTATAGCTTAGTAAAAAAACATTTAAAATATTATCTGAAATAGATTAAACTTCAGCTGAAATCAAATAAAAGATCATATCAAAATCTATTTTATTCCTGCTAGTTGCCATGAAATCATTTCTCATTTACATTTAGTTTAACTTGATAAACTAGAAGAACTAAAATCTATGAGTCTTTGAAAAGCTA
>NW_015779933.1:0-1065 GCF_001515625.1 Sinocyclocheilus rhinocerous | reverse complement strand
GCAAGTGATGCAATGCTACATTTCTCCAAATCTGTTCAGATGAACTCAGGTATGCCTTGGATATCCTGTGGGTGAGTACATTTTCAGCAAATTTTCTTTTTTCTTTTAACAAGCATTTTGCATCAAAATCCCACTTGATTTGTCAGCATCAAACTTAGAACAGCAGTTTCCCCACTATGGGAAAATACAGCAAGTTTTGTTGCAACTCCACTAAAGCAGCAAAGCAGGTGTTGGGAGTTGGGTCCTAAAAAACTGTTATGATAATAATAAATAACAATAAGCCATATCATAAACTGGCTTGCCTAAAAACAGCCATAAGCATATACAGTATAATCTCACAGCAGACTAAACTACTAAAGTACATGTGTGGTGTCAAGCAGAAAATCAGGCCCGTTTGCGCAGATGCACATAAAGTGCTCCACTGACGAGTAAAAGGGGCACGCACACCCACGCTAGAATGTAACAGTAGCCGAAACGACCCATTTCCAGTTCACGGGCATCTTGAAGAATCTCCCTCCTTTGAAAGGTGTAGATAAGAACAGCCACAAACGCTGCGAAACCTGTGAGTGTGAACGGAGCGAATGGGATGAGAATAAAGAGTGACCACAAGGGGGCAGCACATATGGTGTTGGATAGGGAGTGAGATTATGCTATGAACTTTCTGCCTACCTACATACCCAAATAAATAAATAAATACAAGATTATAGTTTATATACCTGCAAATAGTTGACACAGGCCAGTGAAGTAGAAAAGTCCTCCTTTGGACATGGTGAAGAGCTGTCCGAGGAACACCATGAAGGAGATGGAAGAGAGCACCACAGACAAGATCATGAGGGCCTGGACCGACTGCAGCCATTCTGAGAGAGAAAATCACACACAAATACAAAGAGTTACTTACTTTCAACAAATGCTTATAGTCTGCATCATATTTGCCTGAAAGAAATCCAATCCTTGTTTTGTACTAATTTTGGGTGCAGATTCCAAAAAATAGTGCCTGTTTTGCTAAACACGTTACACTTTCTCACAAAATAGCATTTTTGCATTTACAACCATTTGTAAGGTGAA
>NW_015779932.1:0-1065 GCF_001515625.1 Sinocyclocheilus rhinocerous | reverse complement strand
TCAAATCATTAGCTCTGTGAAATCCTGTAACTCTTTTGGGGAAACGCTAAGAGGTTATATATCAGAAAATAACCTGCTTTCCTGCTCTCTCCTGTCAGAATTCAAAAAGATGGACCGAAGCTCTCTGCTGAGTCCTGCCTGTCAGTCCCGCGTGACCTTTAACCCCAGGAGCATGCCCACGTCATCGCCTGCTGGCGTGAAGAGAGACATTTTTCTGTTTTCTTATTCAATGCATAATAATGTCCCTTTCTTATTTCTCCAATCGTTATATTAATCAGAGTATAAAGGGACACCAAACTCTCAGCCCACACTGATCATGCAAACGAGTCCGCTTTGAAACAAAGAGACTTCTTTCTGCCTGAAATCACACCTTTTTCATTGGTCAAGCTGAACTCAACGGCAGGTTGCAGCTCTTCAGGACTGACGCGGAAGACTCCCTTCGCTTACGTCGCTGTCTGATTACAGAGCATCAAACTCGTAAGCCTAACTTTCACAACTGTTGCTTATTCATCCTAACAAAGCAAATGTTGCAAGTGCAAACATCTTTATCAAAGCATGTATGGTGTTAACATTAAAAACAAGCAAATAAAATATCACTGAAACGGGTAAATGGCAATATCTATATCCAAAACATACTACAACGATATATCTGCCAACTTTGTCCTTGTCTTTGTTACTAATATGAATGACAACTCCCCTTTTGCCCCTCTGTCATAGAACATTTAAAGCTGAAAAGTATATGGGTGCATCAGGTTTCTTTGTCTGAGAGATGCGTCTCTTGTTGCGTGGTAATACCATATCAATTGTTTCGTAGCAACCGTCCTACATTTGAGCTTGTGATCATTTCTGAAATGTGTGTACATGTGATTCAGAAAAATGAGCGTACTGGAAATAAATTCGCACACCTCTGTTCCAGATGTGAAATTATAAATGTGAAACACATATATTTATAAACACCCTGTAATTAATGTCTGTGACAAGTGGGGGCGGGGCCGAGAGCCGTGGGAATGGAGTGAGGCTGGTGGAGTGATTGATAATGAGCGACACCTGCACCACTCACCGGTC
>NW_015779931.1:0-1066 GCF_001515625.1 Sinocyclocheilus rhinocerous | reverse complement strand
TATGTTTATCTTTTTTTAATTAAATGCTTAAAATAAGTATTTTGAACAAATACATTTCATTACTACAATAAATTCATGCATAACATTTAAAATGTCCATGTTTTCAATTGGTGTTCTAACCAATGGAACAGCAATTGTAACAGCAGCACTCTGTGCTTGACATTAATTTATACGTTTAGAAATAAGCGGAATTTCTAAACTACTTTAAATGTTTAGAAGAGCATTATATTACATCAAAGTCTGAGATACATGACAAAAAAAGAGCATTGAAACTAAATGTGTTACAACACTCACTTGGCTGCCATATTTTTTTAGGTTGTGACAAAGCAATTTGCGGGTAAGTTTATCAGAAAACCTAAATTGCTTTAGACTAAGTATAACAGTATAAAACTGCATAACATAACTCAAGAGAAATAGATGTAGGTCCAGACCAAAGCTAATTATAATAAACGCCATTATCCTCATCCCTTTTGCTTGACTTCAAACTTGTTGTACATCCCTGTAGCGTGTGAATGAATCTTGAATTATGCCTTTTTAAACGTACTCCACACCGAGAGGTGCTAATCTGAATATTTTAGAGCTGTCTCTGTCTCTGAATGGAGTGCATGTAAATTGAACGTATAAACGTTCTTCTCGGACTGACTAACAGTCAATGGGATTTCAGCTGTGCTGCTTGCCAAGGTTCTGACTGACATCTACAGGCTGTTTTTGTTATTGCAGCCATCTTTTCAAAAAACAGCACTAAGAAGCGCACTTATTGGAAATAAAATTAAACAAGAGAGGTCTTTTGGGATGCATCACGAAATTGCTTGATATAGCATAATATACGTATTTGCAAAGTCATCATGAATAATATGACAGCGCGTGACAACGTGCACAACAAGACTTGTAGCCTATAAGACGAGTTTTCGTTTAATTAGCCTAGGCTACATAATTTTTTTTAGGTAAATTCCTTATTCCGTCGTGTAGCCTATCTTCACATACAGAACACAATAAAAGTTTCAACGAATGAGCACAGGAAAACGAGGGAAGCTCAAAGAGTGTCCCTGATATTATACTAGTTATA
>NW_015779930.1:0-1066 GCF_001515625.1 Sinocyclocheilus rhinocerous | reverse complement strand
CTGTTCCAAGACCTGTGGAGGAGGTAGTTCACTGTAACCACAATCATTTATTTGAGAGTAGTTTAAGAGACAGCCAAGTTTCTACCATGACTGATCATTTGCTAAGTCCTGCCTTAAAACAATCTTGCCTCAGCAACTGTTGCTGTCCACCATATTATCAAGCTCTTAAAAGTGACTCAAATTGGGGGTAATACTTAGTAAAGAGTCTATAAAACACAACGTGGGCATTACTTTAGGACGAAAGAAGTGGAAGTGCTTGATTGAACTTGATTGAGCTCTGACAACATTATTCTCGATTATTGTATTTATTTGTATTTCTCTATTCATGATCATGAGGATTTCATTCACTTCCTTCTTATGGATAGGTATTCAGATGACGCGTTATGGCTGCCGTAAGAATGCAGAGATGAGGATGGTCCATCGCAGATTCTGTGAGAAAATCAAGCAGCCTCCGCCCCTGTTTAGAGACTGTTACTTGAGAGAGTGTGCTCAGCCCATGTGAGTGTGTGTGCCAAATGAGTTAGAAGGAAATTATTAATATTTTTAATTCACATTTACAGTTTTGGGGGCAAGACACACCAAGTGATTGTTTATTTTTACTTTTTTATTAAAACATTACTATCTTAAACATTACAATGACATTTAATAATGTCTTTTGTTAACTTATTTAAAAAAAATAATATATATGTAGTTTATAGATTTAATACACATTAATACATAAAAACTTGTGATGCAAAAAAGTCCCTAGCACTACATTTATGCGCCCTGGCTTTCCGCAACTATAGTCTGTCTCCAGTAGATGTCCATGTGACACTGTTGTACCTTGCATCACACATGACGCTTTGGCACCTGTTTAAACTTTGACTGGGGTTGTTTCTATGTGTTTAGCTGGGTGGCTGGAGAGTGGGGCGAATGCAGTAAGTCTTGTGGGAAGACGGGAACTCAGACACGTTCTGTACGCTGCGTCCAACCTCTGGGCGACGGCAAGTTCAAATCCATTCGCAGCCGTTACTGCAGTGATGAGCGCCCAGAGTCCCGCAGAGACTGCAATCGCAACCTGTGCCCT
>NW_015779929.1:0-1066 GCF_001515625.1 Sinocyclocheilus rhinocerous | reverse complement strand
TGTGATGGCACCTTAAATCATCGTTGTACATGGCATTTCTTAATTTTCGTGTAAGGTTGATCTAATGTCCTGTAATAAAGTATACCAGGTGAATGCTCCGGATACAAGCTATGTTGTGGCTACACCGTATTTCACATGAAACCGTTTGGCTCATTGTCTGTCAGCAGTAATGTACACACTAACAGATCTGTCCAGAAGCGCTTGACTTGCATCTCATGAGTCATCATGAATAGGCAAGTTCATACAGCTCATACCTTGATTCTTGATTTCTTATTCCTAAGCAGCGTCTAAATGTCATTGACAATGAAACTGGAGGTGGAGGTGACTGAGAGAGAGGCTGTTGCTTGTTACGGTTTGCGCAGTTTACACCACCTAATAGTTTTGCATCGTCAAAGCTGGACACTTTTCCCCAAAGCCCTTAATTTGGCATATGGTCGTTTTGTTTGCCTCTACTTATCACAGGTGGTGTGTTCTTGTATTGTTTTTTTTAAATCTTAAAATACGTTTATATAGATTGAAAATAGCCTACACTAAAGAAGTTTGATTTTTAGCGCAATCCTTAAGGATTGAAATCTACTAAAAATGTAAAGTAGTTAAAGAACGTGATCTTAAAATTCAAATCGATTTCTCACTAAATTAACACAACTAGAGACCCGGCGATGTATAATGAGGTTATGGTCAGCATAGATGCTGTAAATATAGTCTATGAATATAAGGCCTTCATGAATGTAGTTATATGCACTGAATGGACTGTTTTGCTTTTGTTTGACTTTCTGCAGTGATTTGGAGTACAGAAATATTGCCTGATTTAAAGCAATGTGCCTTTGTCATAACTAGTTAAAAAGAAAACCCTCATATGAGTGGTTATCATTACAGGAAGAGCAAGAACATGATGTCTGAAGAGTAGAGGACTTTTTTTGTTTCGCTGTCATTTCACTCGAGTTCTCGTTCAGAGGGCGCCTTAAGTGCGTACCGTCGGTGTGTGTTAGTGTCTCTTCTTGCCGCTTCCAAAGGCAGTTCGCAACATTAACCTGAATATACCTCACATTGTCTTCTTGTTTTGTCT
>NW_015779928.1:0-1066 GCF_001515625.1 Sinocyclocheilus rhinocerous | reverse complement strand
AAAAATAACACTGCAGTAATTGATGAGATGATTGTAATTTGTGCAAGAATTATCACTTTAATGTGAAGTTGTGTGCACAAGAAAGCAAGTTAAACAACTTTTGCATCTAACTGATAAAAGAAAGCAAGATGGTTTGGTATAAACTGTCATGTATGCATATTATATGATCATGTTCGGTCTTGTTTGTAAATCCCATGTACCTGCAGGCCCACGCACATCCCAGAAGTCAAACAACAGCGTGACATTGCTGGATCCTTCAAAGTGCATCTGCAAAAGACAGAACACAAGAACATAATAAGCAGGCTTGTAATTAGTGACATGTTTCCATTGAGGGTTGACTGTCAACCCATTCCATGGGAAGAGTCTATAAACAGAAGTCAATGATGCTTCCATTACCTTGTCAAAACAGGTAATACAATCCTGCCAGTCTATGAAGTTCAATCCTGGACGTCTGATTAACTACTATTATCCACATCGCAATGATTCAATGCC
Organism: Sinocyclocheilus rhinocerous; assembly: GCF_001515625.1. Lineage (NCBI taxonomy): Eukaryota > Metazoa > Chordata > Actinopteri > Cypriniformes > Cyprinidae > Sinocyclocheilus > Sinocyclocheilus rhinocerous. The sequence goes on along the minus strand of NW_015779928.1, from coordinate 574 downwards.
ATCATCAAGCTTTACTTTTTGCTTGACTTGCTTAAATTACCTTAGCAACTGTCGGAAGAAACAATACCTCAAAGATAGAGCTGAGCAGAGTTTGTGGTCTTGGCTTTTCTCAGTACTTCTGCAGGTGTTAATGATAAAAAACGTCATAAAAGGGTGGTAGAGGAAGCCTTACCATTTACTCGTGACAGTCACATTACAGGAAACAGCACCTTGAGGACTGACACTTGTACTAACAAGTGTGCTTCAGAAAGTACAGTTTGAAGAAAAGAAGACAAGGAGGTCCCTGTTACGCTCCAGATCAACAACATTCCATGACTTGCTATAATCATGAGTAAATCTGCTGTCCTGTCTTCAGAAGCAAAATTTAGGAATTCCATCCAATCCATTGCAAGCACTGGAGAATTCCAGTGTCCTGCACCGCATACTGTTCTGGAGATAGTTTTCATTAGCCAAATGGAGGCAAGTGACTTTTGATACATTTGTGCCCTTATCAAGAACTTACCAGTGTTATCTCGGAGCAGCTGTGTAAGCTCTCACATGAATACATCTTTTATTTGCTCTGTGAAACGCTGTG
>NW_015779927.1:0-1066 GCF_001515625.1 Sinocyclocheilus rhinocerous | reverse complement strand
GTAAAATTGTGTAATGTGACAAGCAAAAATCTTAAAGGATACTATAATTTAAAAGGAAAATAAAGAAACAAACAAAAATAAAAATCACAGTGTGCACCAGGCTTAGGGAAAACAAAACAAGAAACAAAACATCTAATGCATAATATCTTATTTTTGAACAATGTATCTATGGTTTTATAGTTAGCATCCTAACAAACAACCTGTTTATTTAGTTTGTTTTACCTGCATGCACTCTATTTCTTCAAATAAATAAATAAATAAATACAAACACTTGGTTGGACATTTTGTTTTACAAAGCCATGACATTCATAAATGTTTAAGTGTGAATTAAGTGATCAACACGTGGGGTCACTGTATTCCCCAAACTTACAGGAAACAATTGTTTAATTAAACTCTGTTCAAAATATGTTTAATAAAAAGCCTCCCATTATACAGCACGACCACATGTGATGTGGTCTGTCATCCAAAACGCTGATTCTTAAGTGGTATCTCTGCATCTATACGAGCCACAGGGAATCGCTTTGGCATGCAGAATTCTTTCTCCTGCCATGCGTCACTGTGAAACACAAAGGAAATGAAGTCTCTTGTTTTGCTTGAGAATGTGAAACCCACCTTTAGTAATGTCTAATTAATATCCACTCATTGTGGAATTCTCAACTCCCACGGAGCCACTGAGACCAACATCTGTTTAATCAACATTTTCCACTGACAACCTCTTGGCTGTCGATTCTATTGTGGTGTAACTGAAATTCACTAGATGATCCCAAAAGTTTACTCCTTTGAGAATTCACTCGACAAGCTGACAGATACCACATATCAAAGCCTAGCACAGTGCATTAAGGTGAAGAAAGTCCACTGGCATAAACTTTTCCGATTCAAACTTTTGTCGCACATAGCTCAGTGCCAGTTTTTCCCCCCACATATTCTAAAATTACCTCCAAAAGGAAGAAAGATAATGGTACACAGTCACAGATGGCTCCCTGAGGCTCGTAATCAGTTAGCCACACCCCGCATGCTGGCTTACATGCTTTATTTCCCCCACTATGCCCCTTCATCAGCCTTGATT
>NW_015779926.1:0-1063 GCF_001515625.1 Sinocyclocheilus rhinocerous | reverse complement strand
GGGGCACATTTCTCTGTTTGCGTTGGCCATTTGGAGAAAGAGAAAAATAACAGCTCTCTTAAAGCAAACACATATTTCACACTTCCTACCACAGCAAGGGAGAGAGACCAAACATCCTCTGCCATAAATTACATGCATGCACATACTTTCTCTTAATTTACTTTCACTATACATTGTTTCACTGATGTTTGGACTTGCGCTTTTCTTTATAAGAGAAATCAAAACCCAACCAAAGATGCATGTTCATTCAACAGCTGTGCTGCAAGTCTTTCTCTATAATGTTCAAATGTTTGATATCAGTTTTTGAGAAATTAACACTTTTTTTTACAACAAGGGTGCAATAAATTATTCAAACATGACAGTAAATATATTTATTATATCTATTTAAGAAAAAAAACTGTTCTTTTTCTATCTTTCTATCCAAAATATGAAAAAAATAATAATAATAGCTTCCTCAAAAAAAATTTTTGACATTGATAATAATAAGAAATGTTACTTGAGCAGCTTTGCATCACAGGAATAAATTACACATTAAAATGTATTACAATAGTAAACAGTTCTTTGAAATTGTAATATTTATAATTTTATTTCACACATTTTCAATCAAATAAATGCAGCCTTGGTGAGTATCATGGTAATTCCTTATGATAGACAATAGTACTGATTTTGGGATTTATTTGTATTATATTATTACATTATATTCCAGGTTACTTCAGAAAGCACATGCTCAAAAACTATCACTGCAAAAAAATTCAACTTAAAATTAAGTTCAGTTGCTACCTTAAATTTTTTAAGTACAATCAACCTGGTTGTACAAACCATTTCAACCTAAATTATATTAAACTGACTTGAATTTCATATAACTTATTAAAAAGTTTAAATTACTCACTTATTTTGATGTAAAAATTATTATTATTTTTTTTACAATGGTATCTTTGCAACAAAAAAAAAAACAGTACTAGCATTGTACAATGTCTTAAAAACATTTTAAAAACCTATGGTGTGTGTGTGTGTGTGTGTGTGTATATATGCTGTTGAACGATTTAAAAAAAATACTAATGAC
>NW_015779925.1:0-1065 GCF_001515625.1 Sinocyclocheilus rhinocerous | reverse complement strand
GCTGGAGCCCCTCATCCGCAGGTACATGAGGCCCAGCAGGACGAAGAACAGGCAGGCGGCTGTCAGGAGGAACATGGACAGGTAGTGAGCGCTGAAGCCGCCGGTGGCGGACACCTCCTCCCGTTTAAACTGCTGCAGGAGCTCGTCCTCGGGGACCGCGGTGTGCTGCTTGGACTTGAGGGCTGAGGCATGGCTGTAGGAGTGGTTGAAACCGGTGTGGTTCGAATGGTTCGCTCGGTAGGTCGCTGTGTAGGAGGGAAAGCGCGGTCTGAGCCCGACACTGAACCGACTACTGCTGCTGCAGGGGGACTCGCCGTCTCCGTTGTCGATGTGGTTCTTATTAAAAGAACCGGATGCGATACCACCTCCGCCGGTGCCGCTGCTGTTATCATCCCCGTCAATCCCGGAGAGTTTCTGGTAGCTGCGGCTCACGTAGCTTCCGCTGAACACCCTCGGTTTCTTCTCATCTCGTTCCCCGAGCATATCTAGACTGAAGTCGGGAGAATCATGCGCCGTCTTCTCCGCGCTCCAGACGCTCCGGTAAGGGGAAGAGGAGTGTCTGGAAGTCAGACGGCGTTCGCGGGGACGCTCTCGTTCACCCTCTTCTTCCTCCTCCTCGTCTGAATCAGAGTAATCCCTGACTAGTTTACTACTGTTAGACTCATAAAACGCCTTATTCCCGTTCAAAGCCCGACTGTCTCTTTCCGTTTCCTCTAAATCGTTGGATTTGCATCGGTCTGCCCACCACGGAGACGCAGAAATGCTTTTCCTGTCCACGGATAAGCCGAGGGAGGCGGCGGGTGTTCCCGCAGGCCTGAAGTTGGGTGTCTGCAGCGCGGATCCTCGGTCTCTCCTGCTGCCGCCGTGATTCGGGCCTCCTTTCTTCTGCGGTGCCTCCGCGTCCGACTCGTCCGAGCTGAAGCCCAGCACGAACTTTCCGGGTCTGCGCTTTTCGCTCCGGCTGGCGCTCAGACGCGTGACGTCACCGTCCGGTGGCCTGGCGCTGAGTCCCGGAGCTCGCGCCGCGGCGTTGCTGTTGCTAGCGCCGCTACCGCCGTTGCTGTT
>NW_015779924.1:0-1056 GCF_001515625.1 Sinocyclocheilus rhinocerous | reverse complement strand
TCTCTCACACACACACACGGACTCTCTCTCACACACACACACTGGAGTGATTCATTCACAAACCCACAGCGCTCCAGAAACACTCCAGCATCAGCACAGAGATGCATTCATCCAGCAGTGCAGATCTGAGAGAAAACCTCATCTTCTCTGATTACTGGGTGCAACTAAATCTGTGCAAACTCATTATCTATTCAAAAGCTGCCTTCTTTTTTCAGTCCAGTGTCGAAATTGTCTTGCAGTGTGACTTTATTGGTTATGATTTGTAAATTAAAGCAACACACTGAAATGTTTTTGTCTCTAAATATCACGGCTTGCCAATTTTTTGAATTGATGCTTTTAATTAACGAGTGTGAATATGAATGAAATTAGTCACAAACACACAGGATGCTGAACTAGACCTTGATCTGACATGAAGAGGAATTTTGACACAATAGATGAACTTCATTAGTCCAACGCAAGCAATAAATAATTAAAATTACGTCAAATTTGAAATATATTATTTAAAACTACACTTACAGCAGAATTTCAGGTGATTTTATTAACTCTAGTTATACTGAACTGCTAGCTGATCTCAAATTCAGAACTGAACTGGAATTTAAAAGTCATTCTCAATTCAGTTCTAAATGACACGAAAAACCTGTTGATTATCGAGTATGTTCATATGTTTATTCATTCAGTCATGTGGTAATCAGAGATATTATATATTTAACTGAAACTAAAATAAAAAAAATTGGTATGTGGAAAAAAAACGAACTGAAATAAAATTTCTTATTTTCATTTAGTTTAACTTGACGTACAACATAAATTACAAATGAAAGAAAAGATAATAAAAACTATGCAGACATGTAAAAATTATAAAAATGTCAACAACACAAAATTATTAAAACAAAAATTAAAAGGAAAAGAGAAAATATATTTAAAAAAAAAGATTAATTAAAAATCTTACAAAATATTGTAATGTGTGTGTAATTATATGTGTGTGTGTGGTTCTATGGAGTGCGTGTGTGTGATTGTGTGTGTGTGTACATGTGTGTGTGTGTGTGTGTGTGTGTGTGT
>NW_015779923.1:0-1065 GCF_001515625.1 Sinocyclocheilus rhinocerous | reverse complement strand
GTCTTATTTGGCTTTAATGGAAAACGTAAGTGTAAAATATGACCTTTTGAACTGGACCTAAACAAACAAGTATCTCAAGCTGTGATCTTTCTGCTCCTCTACCGTAAGAACCATCCAAATATGTTTCAAATGTTCCCAGTGAAATTCCCTGAAGTGCCGGCGTTTTGTTTAAAAGCAATCGCTTCTAAATGGCAATTGTAAGGCCACTTTGCCTCAACTGATCACTTACACATTGAGTTATGAATTGCAGGAAAGCACAAAATGCAGCCCAACAGCCTCAGGACTCTGCGTAATTCAATCCAATCTCCGGGCCTCCCCGACACACTTGCCTTGCCCTCCTCTTAGACTCCAGACGGAGGAAACGGTCACACATGAACCTCAGCAGCAAAGAGTGGCACTTGAGATTTAATCCACAGTAGCTGCTGTGTAGATTAGGCTCATAGAGATAAGAATGACTCAACAGGTCTCTGCAGGCACCTGACCTGTCCCGTTCCCCTGCAATAAAACCAGGCTTAGGAGCTGAGCCTCAGGGGCTTCAAAGCTCCCGTGGGCCCCAGGAGGCTGAGGGTCAGCGGTAGTTGGCGAGATAAAGTCCCTGGGTGGGAAGAGACGACGATACCTCCCTCGGCAGCATGGACTGTTCATTGACTGAGGTGAAGCGAATCAATGCCGTTCTTCTAGACTGGCCACAGTGACAAAGGCACAAAGTAGAATGAAGCTGTCCCAGGGGTCAATGGTTGGGTCGCCTTGATGTCTGTGACCTTTGACTTGATGCTCTCAGGGTGGGCGGGGTTGTGTTTCAGCTCCTGGGTGCATGTGTCCAAATTCTGACCTGAAAGAAAAGCCAGGGAATGGCAAAGAGTCTTGACTTAGTGCCTACAGTTCGAATGCTGAAGTTGACTGGACACTTCAGGGGCTCAGTAGAGCCATAACCACCTGCCCTGGATTATTGAAACCATTCAGCACCGACACAACACGCTTAATGAGTTTCTGGAAAATGTAGAGCAGATGAATTGGACATGAAAAATGGAGTGAGAATATTTCCTCTTGGAGCAAATAGAAACA
>NW_015779922.1:0-1065 GCF_001515625.1 Sinocyclocheilus rhinocerous | reverse complement strand
GATCGGATCCTCTGATTCACAGATTTCATTCAGCAGACTCTCTATGGGCGCCGCCATCATGCGCAAATGTTTGCGTCACGTGACCGAGGGGCGGGAAACGTGTTATTGTGCTTATTTGCATACCCGTTTGCGGAACTGTCAAACTGTGATGAAAAATGAGAAATAAATCCTTACAAAAATGACCATGATAACCATAATGTTAGCCAAAATACAAAGTTATTGTTAATACTGTTAAACTGTGGTAACTTGTATTTTGCCACCATTGTTATCAAGAAAATAAAGTAAAATACAAATGTAATCAACAGCAACAACAAAAACAACAACAACAACAATAATAATAATAATTATTATTATTATTCAGTGTTAATTCTTAATTGAATGATCACTGAAATATAAATATTTATTTATTTATTTCACATTTTATAGTAGTACTTACTTAGTACTTACAGTTACTCTGGTAACTGGTATTTTGGCAGAAACAAAAGATACCGTGACCATAGATATGTATATGTAGCTATGTATCTATGACCGTGACAGCCGTGTAAGGGAAATCCAAAAATGGACGACATGTAAACACGTAATTTGACGTGTAAATCGACGCCATGTAAATCAACTTGGACCTAATTTTATTAAAATGCATCTTTCGTGTTATTTATGACTTAATTATTAAGTTTTGACACGTGCATCGCATATTTGAGGAGTCACGCGCCATTTTGCTGCAGGTGAGCGTTCAGGTAACGTATAAACGCTCTGTATTTTATTATTGTACAATTTGTGTTCGTACATCTACCCAATTTTAATTAGTTTGCTTGATTTGCGTCTGTGAAGTGATTGTGGTGTATATGAGAGACTTGTTTTCAAGATAAACACCGATATCTGCAGCACTAATTAGGGATTTGATTGTGAGGAGATTCTGTACTTCCGTCAACCCGCCACTAGATGACGCCATTGGGGCTTGTTGTCTCTCCTTTGTTTTCATTAATTGATCATTATTTACCACTGTTAATTAACATTTGTGTAAAGGAAGTTTCCCTTACTGTGATGGTATCATGTCGTCATCCTATG
>NW_015779921.1:0-1065 GCF_001515625.1 Sinocyclocheilus rhinocerous | reverse complement strand
GAACGTCACATCGCAAAGACACGTCAGATCCATGCTGAACTTTGAAGAAGTGAAATTAAAACAGAGTGAACAAATACCAGGGTTGTTGTATTACAACAACTGATTGGAAAGATTGAAAGATTAGAATTATGATTTGAGGTTTGGTAAGGGTTACTTAATCACATTATTACAGTCACAAGCGTTACTCACATATTAAATAATATTAGATTATGTTGTAGTTGCCTGGCTAGATTTACATAATTAAATTATGGTACAAACACAGAGAATTAAAATTGGTCAATTTAAATTACAGTAATGATGGTTAAGACTATTTAAAATATCCTTCTCAGCTAAACATGACTGATATGTTTCTTAACAGAATCAACTCATTCAACAAAACAAGCAAGCAAAAGCATAAAAATATACAGTATAGGCTATTGTTTATTTAGGTTCAGGCTTGTAATACTCACCTTCTTGAGATTTGTAACAAAACCCAATTTTCAACATTAATAAAAAAAATGAGATGATATGCATGGTGTTGTGTTCAGTCTTATTTTAGAGAGGATGAAGAAGTATCAGTCTTGTCATGCAGAGAAAGAGGAAATGAAAGGAGAGGTTTTTAGAAATGGGTTCAAAATCAGATCAAACATCTGGTACAAACAAATGTGGTGGCATATTACTGCAAATGGATGGTCTTGAAATATGTTATAATATGGAATGATGTGGGGGTACTTACATTAAATATTATCATCAAAGAGTGTTAAGTAACTAAATACAGAAAAATACTGGCATTTTAAATAGCCATGTGGTTCAGCTAATTTACTTTTTCAGTAGCTATTTGGGAACAGGATAATTGAAAATGGCACATTTTTAAATAATGTTATAACACTTGCAACTTAGGTAATGACCATTAATGACCATAGCAAACAACTTCTGTGTGTTTAGGTGCTTCCATCTTCTAGAATCTAGATCACAGCGTGTTGACTGCTGCCCTCTATTGGTGACGTATTGGTAAACACATTTTCAAAGTACACGTCTATGCAACTACTTGCACAAAATTGAAAAAGGAAAAGCACTTATAATATA
>NW_015779920.1:0-1065 GCF_001515625.1 Sinocyclocheilus rhinocerous | reverse complement strand
TTTTTATTAAATGCTTAGAAAACGAGAGATGGCCAGTGAATTTTCTGATAATAATAAAAAAGAAACATAATAATAATAATAATAATTCCCTTGCTACAAGGTTAGATAATAATAACAGATTATTTACAAAAGTTTATCCATAAAAAGATTGTTTATAAAAAATATAGTAACAGAACAACTTGTTTAATTTAAGGGTCAGAAAGAGGGTAGAAAATGGTCACGTACTGTAAGTGGACTTAAGGAGAAAAAAACTGCTACAAAAATGCTACAAAAGTGCAGAATATGTCCTAAAGACATTCAGATTGAAGCAATTAATAGAATAAATATCAGATATGACATGGACGGGATTTATAAATCCCATTGCACCTTCTGTTATTTTATGAACATGACTTCAGTGACACAAATATTTATGAGAAAAAATCATTTCCTCTGTATGTCTGTCTCTAAGACTTTGGGGCTAGTCTACACATGATTAAAAAAACACTATTTGTTAATCTCCAAAACATGGACACACATAAGCTGTTTTACTTTCACTTCCCTGTAGTGTATCCTGAAGCTACAGACTTATTAAAGCCATTTATCATCCCAACCAGCCGGAGATGGTAAGGGTGGTGATGGTTTTAGGATTGCCCTAAAATATGATGTGGTTTTGAACATCATTTTTATTCCACAAGCGACCAGCACTGACATTTGTTGTGATTATTGTCTGATGAATTATGTTTTGCTGTGTGGTTTGCTGTGACAACCGGTTATGGTATACGTTTGTTCTTATCACAAACATCTTGGCGAGTCAATATAAATGGTAAAAACTGGTTTAGCAAATGCATTACCTATATTTCAGTTAAAACCTTACAAACCTGCACTGTACAAAGAGATTTTATAAATTTCTAAATGTTCAAGGGATTACATGGCTAGACTGACATGGGCTAGCTGTTTCTGGTACAAAATGGACCCTTCATAGGGTGCTTGATTGAGAGTAGATTAACTTCGGTGGACTTAAACGTGAAAAATGGCATGTATTGACGTCTTTCCATGGTTGAAATAAAATACCTTCTGATGTTCATT
>NW_015779919.1:0-1065 GCF_001515625.1 Sinocyclocheilus rhinocerous | reverse complement strand
GTTTTCTCCTCTCTCCGTCCTTTCCCAGGATGGCAAGGTTACCTCCCATCAACTTAGTTCCATAACAAATAGTTGACAAACACAATGATCATTCCCCATATGGTCAATGCCAGTATTATACTCAAAGGAATCACCCTGCCTCTTCTCTTGATTTCAGCTCGTGTTGACGCTTTGTTCAGTTTGCAGTTCTCTGTTAAGTGTTTCATCAAATTCCCTCTGAGAGACTCACCACTGACCATTACTCCATATCTCTCCTATCATACTTTCCAATTTTAGCTCTTTTATTAAACTTTACTGTTTAAGTGTCAAACCTACTGCTGCTTTGGGGTTGAACAACGAGCATAGTATTCCCCGAACAGTGAAAAATCTAGCTTCTCGCACTTCGTTATCAATGAAACATGTATTCTTATATTCACATCAGAGTTATTTCTTGCACATTTTTTTTTTTATTTCATCTCCACAAATGACCCTGCCTCCAACTCAGAAGAGAAAAACAAGAGCATCCTTCCCACGGGAAAACGGAGGAGGTGAAAGTCACCTATTCTCACAGTCTGGGTTAGGAAAGACATGCAGGTCTTTTGGAAAGTAAAGACTGCAAGTGGAAGAAAGATAAAGTGTGCTGGTATCCAGAATGCTGTTAAAGCATAATCTCTTTAATCTTGTGTCTGGGAAAACCCTGGCTTCAGTCCTGAGAGATATTTGTATAGGGAGAGATCAGACCCAGACACCAGAGGGATTAATGTCTTATCCCAAAACGGCCCAAACACCATCAAAGATTAGGAGCAGTCAGAGAGAAATGGAAACACTGGGACTCGTGGCCTTGAACCCAGTTGCTTCTGATACACAGATCTTACGGTCTCGTATTGGCTTTGTTATACTGATGAGGTGACAGATGTATTGTTCAGCGCAGTCAGAGGCGGACTATATTCACACCCATTTCATAACTTCAGCCTCCTGACCATCAGCAGATCTCACACAAAGCTGAAGCATTTACTACGACTTCACAGTCAGTTCCCTGATGTTTTTTTTTTTTTTTTTTACATAGTGATTGATGTTTAAAATTAA
>NW_015779918.1:0-1065 GCF_001515625.1 Sinocyclocheilus rhinocerous | reverse complement strand
TTGGGGTCACGGTCTGCTAAATGTCCATTAGTGTATGCCAAGCTGCTCAACTCTTCCTGTGAATGACAAACAGGCACTTGTTCGAAGGAAACCGATAACGAATCATCTACTTCAGTGGAGTGTGGAGAGCCAACTTCCGCAGGAAAGGAAGTGATGCTGGGAGAGGCATCGGGTAGAGTATCTTTAAGAGAAGTCGAGGAGAGAAAGCTTGATTGTCTATCTTGTGACGATATGGAGCTGTTTTCTATATTGCTTCTTGAACAACCTGCCATCGAGTTCTTGCAGACTTGCTGACTGTCTTCAAAACCGAGACCAGAGTTCCTGAGACCTAACTTGCAATCTTCACCAGAGACCTGAGAAGAATTGTCAGGGGATTGTGGGTAATGCCCTGAACTGTTCTTCCCAGAGTCTGTGGGGGAAAATAACTCAAGGGTTTTTTCATCCGAGCTTGTACAGACATCGTCTTTGAGGCATCCATCAAGCTCTGTTGGTGTGATATCAAAATTAACACTTTTCTCACTCTTTGGAGCAAGTGGGGAGGGAAGTCCAATAGCACTGTTTGAGTCAGGGGCCCCATCCATACTGCGAAACTTCTCTGGACTTTCATCAGTAACTGTTGTACAGCCATTCACCTGCTTGTCATTGTTCTCAGAGGCACAATCTGTTCTTGAGCTCACATGGTTGCCTTCAACATCCTCCAATGGCCCATGTTCATTCTCCATCCCCAACTTTTCCAACTGGGCAGTAATGTCCCCAGGTGTAGAAGTCTTTGACTGGACTGCACTTGAGGGTTTCAGATTGTCAGGCTCCTTTTTGTCTTGCTTTGGCTTCCCTTTGGTCAAAGGATCCTTTTTAGGGAGCGTCAAATCTTTCTTTAGTGAGCCATACTTGCCAACTGTCTTTCTAGCCTCTGCATTGCCTGGCAAATTTCCAGTGGCTTTCTTAACATCCTTGCCAAGAGTTTTGGTAGTTTTTTTGTCTTCTGGTTTGACCTCTTTCTTAATCTCCTTTTTCAAATCAGGTTTAATATCTTTCTTGGGCTTTGCACCAAGATCTTTTTTCAAG
>NW_015779917.1:0-1065 GCF_001515625.1 Sinocyclocheilus rhinocerous | reverse complement strand
CTGCAACACATCATTTGGTAGTCTGTCAATTTCCCCAACGTTATCAGACCGGGTGTAAAAATAGCAGACAGACTTGTCATCCAGAACCTCTCCTCACCCTTTCCCTTCATCCGCTGGAACTCGAGTGCCAGTCTGAGGGAATCCAGATGGGTGGCGTTTAAGGAATGCATGAAGGTCATGTGTTCATCTCACTCAAATCTAAAGGCTGGAATACACTACACGACTTTTGTACAGATTTACAGTCTGAACGAGTTGATGCTAGTTGCTGAAAGTAAGAGCCAGTTGGCAGATTTCATAAAAAAATCACATAGTTTATGATACTCACAGACGCCGATTTTTTTTTAGCTTCAGACTATTAGTCCTTCCTGTCGGAGGATGTCAAACACTTTTGATATTTTCAGCCGATTTTAGAACATACATTGTTTTTTATTTGTCACTCCAACAATGTGTGTGTTTCTACGCGAGTTTGTTTTGTTTGGAACAGCTTTAAAGTCTGATAGTGTGCAATCCTCAGTCATTTAGTGTATGATGCCCAATTTTTCTCTGTAACCATTTACAAAGTCGACAACCGTATGATGCCTATTGTCGAGTATTAAGTCTTGTAGTGTATTCCAGCCCTAATGTGATCTGCAAATGCAAGCCCACAGGTAAAGCATGCTAAAATTTGCCAAAACATGCAAAAACAAACATACAACAAGCTGTAGGATGTATAGAACTTGCTAATTCTGTGCATGTTTACTGAATAGGGCCTAGGGTCTATAATTTATTAGACTCTAGATTGGGTAAACTACATGTCCGAAAGTTTCTATGGAACAGGTTTAGTCATTACTAACAGCTGCAGAATATCAAGTATACACCCATGTGAGGTCTCCTTAGACCTTATTGTGTGGAAGAACTTGACAGACCTGCACAAAACCCCAATGCACATCTTTAGTATTAAGAACTGTGTGACATCCCCGACCTCCCTGATGCTGAATGGGAGCAACTCCCATGCAAATCCAATGTTCCTACATTTACTGAAAACCCTTGCCTGAAGAGTTAAAGCTATGATAACAGCAAAAAGAG
>NW_015779916.1:0-1065 GCF_001515625.1 Sinocyclocheilus rhinocerous | reverse complement strand
GAAACGCATCACATAACTGTAAATGTGTTTGTAAGGATGGTTGGGAATTATTAACTAATGTGACAAAAGAACGAACGACTCGGATCCAAAGACTCGGGAGGTGAACTAATCATTTCTCTTTCTGGTACAGACTAGTGATGGGAATTTTGGATCATTTTACTGACTCTGATCTTTTAATCGCGTTCAGCAAAATGAACAAATCTTTTATTAAGTCATTTAGTTCATTTCAGCAGAATATAATTATGTTACATTTTAATATCCAAATTCCCCAACACATCTAATTCTACAAACATTGATCACATTTAGACATTTAGGGTCTCAAGGGGTTAATCTTATTTTGTGTAAATGTGTCTTAATTTTATAATAATTAGTTAAAAATACAGACAAAAACACAGCAAGAGAATGAGACTGAGCCCAAGGCACAAAAAGCAGAGATTACAGCATGTATTTATCAAAGTAATTAATGTTATTGTTTCAGTTTACTGCCTTTAAACCGGTTTGAACGGCAGTCATTGAAAGTCCCTCATGCGTGCCCTACGAATATGTAACATTATACAATCTGTAGCCTTTCACCTCAACTTGGTGCATTAGTCTTCATGAATAATGCAGAGAAAAGTTTGAAATGCAGAGAAAAGTGTGCACTAAGTCCCACCGTCCTGGATGTACAGCTCTCTGAAACTTTGCTGAAGATGGTCCTTTCTCCAGCACTCCAATTGATCTGAAGATAACCTGCCCCCGGACACGTTTTAACTGGGGAACCCTTAAGTCTGAAATAGACCTGACTGCACTCCTTAGACTTCTCTCTGCAGGGATAAAGTTTGGAGGACTTCTTTCGTTATATGCTTTTCTGAGTGTGGTTACACTTGGTAAATGTGACTTACAAAAGCAAACAAAGTTTGCTGAGAAATCATGAACAAAGCATGTATGTGAACCCAATAGGAACACTGCAAAATATTAAAATTAAAAAATTAAAAATAATAATTAAAAATATATTTGTAAAAATATTTTCATTTTTATTTAATAATAACTATATAACAGTATTTTATTTAATTAACTGTATTTTAT
>NW_015779915.1:0-1065 GCF_001515625.1 Sinocyclocheilus rhinocerous | reverse complement strand
ATGATAGTCTTTGATTTGACATCACTGTGGAAGGTTTTGGCTTCATGGGAACTACTTCAGTCTTAGAGCCATCAAAATGAGATGCTTTCTCTGATGAAGGAGACTGTGTTGTCTGTGATGGCTGTCTTGCCAGTTTGTGTTTCTGAGATGCAGCAGAAGGCTTAGAAGCAATACTTTTTGTGACTTGTTCTGAGGTTGGTGGAGTAGGTAATACTCGCGGTGTAGTTGTTGCACTCTGCTGTGTAAACCCGTCCTGTTTAATTGAATTTGCTGGTTTTACAGGAAGTGGCCTAGCTGATGTAGGTGGCTTTCCATTGACATTCAGTAGATCAGAAGGTTTTGTAGAAGTGGCCTGAGGTTGTGGTGTAATTGTAGATCCTGCTGATGCTGTGCTTTTAGTTGTTTGTGGTGCAGTAGATGTCCTTTCAACAAAGTTTTCATTTGGTGAAAAAACAGAAATGAAAGTTTGCTTAATTTGAGTTTTCTGGTCAACAGGCTTATCTACATGTCCAATCATGATTTCAGGAATTGAAGGTTTCATAGTTGAGGGATGCTGTCTATAGCCCACCGATGAAGTAAAAGTAACTGGAGAAGAGAACTGATGTACAGATACTTCAGGAAAAAGGTCTTTAATACCCTGATTTATCCAATATGGTCCTCCATGACATGGGTTCTTTGCTTTCTTAGAGAAGTCAGCTGCTTGTAGTTGCTCCTCTGTAGAAATTATACTTGGCTCTTGTGAACCCATTTTTACATTTTTGAGTTTGTACACGCTGAAGTCAAGAGGTTTTTCTGTCTGTGCATTTATGGAGTCCTGAAACATTTGGGAGAACCGCTCAAGATTCATGTTCATAATCCTGTCTCCTTTCTGAAGAGCTGAAGAAAAATCAACAGGTGCATTTAGGAGCTGCGAGTCACACTCATTTTTTCCTGGTATCCACAGAACTTCATCTTCATTGAACAGAGGTATTTTAAAACCACAGAGCGTCACCTTTGGTTTGTTTTTTTTATGTAGAATATTTGAAATATTTTCAGTGATTTGTTCTAAAACACGGCTCTCCTCTG
>NW_015779914.1:0-1065 GCF_001515625.1 Sinocyclocheilus rhinocerous | reverse complement strand
CTACAACAAAGAGACCTGCGATTCCAGATACAAAACTATCCCCCGACTTATGAGCTCAGCTGACTGGCCACAGACACGCAAAGGTAGGCTGATATTAACCGGACTCACAACAACACATCTTGCTTTCTTCTAGCTAGTCTTGCAAGCCATACTTCTGTGATTCTTACTGAAAACAACCTGATTATTTGCAGGAAGTGGTTTACTGTCAACACAAGTTGATGAAAATCCTCACTGGTATAATGCCAATATTGTGTAAGTATTTGAAAAATTCAAGAGTGATATTTATATAAGCTTTATAATTGACATCTAACTTACTTATGTATCTTATCTGATGTGAACAGGTTTGTTCCCTATTGTTCAAGTGATGTGTGGAGTGGTAACAAAGCAGCATTAAAGTCCAAACAGGCAAAAGAAACAGGTACAATTTTTAGAGATAATTTTTATGAGACTATTAACATTTTTTGTTTCCAAAATTAATTATTGATTCCACCACAGAATATGCTTTTATGGGATCTCAAATCATTCGGGAAGTGATCAAAGATCTTGCCCCAAAAGGACTGAAACAAGCCAAAGTTGTGATGTTGGCAGGAACAAGGTGAGGTATCTGGCTGTGTTACCAAATTGTTTTAGTTTGGACAAAAATACTTATGACATTGGTTTGTATGTATTTTTTTTTTTTACATATGTCTCAAATGATGGGCTACATATATCGTAATAGAGAGATTACTTAATAGTATTAATCCTTAGGTACAATGAGTTTTCCTCAATGACTAGCCTGAAAGAAAAAACATTTCTGCTATTTGTTTCCACAATCCAAGAACCATAGCTATTATAAATCCCATAATTAGATTTTAATTCCCTCATAAACAAAGACAACATTAGAGACCCATTACACCTGTTGCTGCATATTGAGATCTAAAAACAAGATGCTATTAACAATTGAAACAGAGCCATCCGGAGTACCATGAAATCCTATTCCCGTCCATGGACCACCCCTTGAGTTTTACCACAACACTGACCGAAGCACTATTTTCAGCACATCCTGTTGTCTACCATAAAAAATGT
>NW_015779913.1:0-1065 GCF_001515625.1 Sinocyclocheilus rhinocerous | reverse complement strand
AAAAATTGTCATTATCACTCCAAACCTGTATGACTTTCTTCCTTCAGTGGTACCTAAAATGTAGATATTTTGCAGAATGTCCAAGCTGTTCTTTTCCATACAAGGAAAGTGGACTTCACATTGCCACCAGGCTTCAAAAATGAATAAAAAGCATGGTAAAAGTGGCCCATATGCTATACTTGAATCAAACCCATAATTTTGAGTAAAAGACCAAAAATTATGTCATTATTCAACAACGGGCTGAATTAGTTCATTCTAATTCCAAAACCAAATGAAATGATTAATTGAAAAAATCTGATTCAAAAGAATGAACGTTTTAGGAATTCAGCATCTCCACTTCTCTGCCAAGGAAAGCATGTCATCATTTTCAGTGAATAACAATATTTTAGCAGTTTTCTCACACTTATATAGTGATATTTGCATCATTTTTGTAATCTTAAAGCACTAAAAAGTAGCATAAAGTACCTTCAGCTCTTCTGGATGCAAGTAATAATTTTGTGTGAGGAAAAAACAAAAATTAAGTCATTATTCAATTAAAAATGATCTGCCATAGCTCTCAAATCTCATTTACACTCGCACACATTCAAACCTGCTGCCTCAAGATCAGTGTGAAGTCAGCATCAAATATTGTTGGTTTATACTCGGCTAATTACATCAATCAATCAATTTTATTTTGTGAAATAATGTTCAATTATTCAATGGAAAATTGTCTGTTGTAGCTCTCAAATCTCATTTACACTTGCAAACATTCATATTTGTGCTAACTGTTTTTGTCAAAAACGTAACATTTTGTTGGTTCGTATTTGGCTAATTGCATCAAATTTGAATGTAGGGATGTGCAATTCTGACAAAAAAATGATATCTCGATTTTTATTGGGATTTTTTTTTATAACGATAACTAAATGATATTTTGCTGAGTGTGTTTTGTGCTGGTATCTTGGCTGGTTTAGGCCTGTCATGGATAAATAAAAATGACACTACTGCCAGCAGGTGGCAGAAAGTCCCTGTCTTCACTGAATCATTCATTCAAATCATTCATTCAAAACAGCCGATTCATTTAGAAAT
>NW_015779912.1:0-1065 GCF_001515625.1 Sinocyclocheilus rhinocerous | reverse complement strand
GGAATATCAGAAAGCCAAGTCCTGACTGTGGCGAAAGGAGGAGCTAGGGATGGAGGAGGGTAATTTGCTCCGTAGCAAGCTGAAATTATAACTTAATATCAGTGATTCATAATTTTAGTAATTTATTCTATAATATAATTGAATATTAGTTAATTGTATTTGTATTCTAAAATACACTTAAATATTAATCAATTATACTTTTATTATAGTTATATTATAATAAAATGTTAGCTATTCATATTATTTTATTCATATTAGCCATATCATTATTATCTTTTATTTTCAAATTAATATTAATTATTAATATTTTTATTGTATTTATTCTATAATATAATAAGTTTTTGAGCAAAATATATTTTATTCTAAAATATACTTAACTATTAATGCATTATATTTTTATTGTAGCTGTTATAATTATGCTATAATAACTGCTCTAATTAAATATTAGATATTTATATTTGTGTCTGTTCTATATTACAGTTTAATGTTAGTGATTCATATTTTTTATAATTTTTATTCTATAATATAATTACATATTAGAGAATTATATTTGTTTTCTAATATATACTTAAATATTAATATGTTCTTTTTATAGTTATTCTATATTATAATTAAATATTTGCAAATTATATTTGTATTCTCAAATATACAGCAATTTATATTTTTATTATATTTATTCTATAGTCGAATTGTATTAGCTATTCATATTTTCATTATCAATTCTTTTATTATCTACTGAAATTTAATATTTAAATTTTCCTTAGAATATATAGCTACTTAAAACGTCCATCAATGGGCAAAGATCAAGGCATCAGAATAGCGTACGACATCTACGAGCAAGGGCTTATGGCTCTGAATTCCTTGGAAAAATCTCTGGGAGTGTGTTTCTAAGTAATAAATAATGAGCACCGAGTGAGAAAGAAAAGAAAGTGTGAAGGAGACTGCTGAGAAACAAAGTATAAGTGGTGGTCATTAGATAAGCTATTAAACACAGGCTAAGCTGTTCTGCACTTGTTTTTCTGTGCTTGTTTCCATGGCACAGTTAAGGCCTTTTGCCCATCTCTT
>NW_015779911.1:0-1065 GCF_001515625.1 Sinocyclocheilus rhinocerous | reverse complement strand
CTGTAATTTCACAAGGTTAACGCTATAGCATATGTAAACAAGCATTCTATATTTGGGTTTCTGACAAACAAAGCTAAAAAAAAAAATGTAACCATCTTTACACAGTAAATTAAGGTTACTGGTCGTACACAAGAACAGAACTGCTTGCGCGTAAAAAGAAGGAAAGATTCTATTGCCATTCATAGCCTATTACGTTGGCTGCATCATTTTGAGTTATACATAAGCACAGTTTAAATTCAGAAATTGTTTTTATCCTCAAATTTAAATAAATTAAAGATACAATTCATTGTTTGTTGTTTCTTTACAGTTTTACAAAATTCAGGTAACTTTTTCTGACAGCGGATAAGGCAAGTGAAAAAAGTGGCTATATTCATACGTTTTACGAAATGTTGTGTTAAGCTATACATTGCAAATGCGATGACTTTCGGGTTTAAATGTAGTAAAATCTCAATAATCTGAATAATGCAGAATAATTAACACCCCACTGATAAGTGATTTGCAAACAACCCCTATTCCGGTTATTACTTTGCATACTTGCGAAAAAAAAAAGAAGATTTGAAGAATAGTGTCTATCTTGAATTGCACTGGGTCAGAAAACAAAATCAATATCAATACAACTTAAATGCTTTGTATCCAACAATCAGTACCGGTTTGGTTGGTTAACATCACAAATATATATAATCAAGACACACGGTTACCCTTGCAAAACAACCCAGTGAAGTCTTCATTTATACACGATGCTTTAATCGGTCTACTCCTCCTAATGGAAGGAGTTGGTAACAAAAGCAGTAACCTATTCAAAGCATCAAAGTTGCCAGTGGATCAAAATGTCCATTTATCTCTTCATTTCAAAACATACAAAGTATTTGCAGAGGGGAAAAAACAGCTTGGTGGGAGTTTACTGTAATAATTCTATGCCATTCCAGAATGAACACGCAGTACAGTGACAAAAGTCAGTGTTGTCTTTACAGATTGAATGTCTATGAATTTACAAGTATACAAATATTCTGCATATATCAAGAGGACAAGAATTACACATTTGAAATGGATTATATTAGACTTTAT
>NW_015779910.1:0-1065 GCF_001515625.1 Sinocyclocheilus rhinocerous | reverse complement strand
CACACACAACATTATCGTCAACCAGCTGGTTTTCCCCGACAGCGAACGGCCCTGCAAGATGTGTGAAGCCCGACACAAGATTCAGTCCAAGTATCTGGACCAGGTGTGTGTGTGTGTGTGACCAGTTAAGACAAATTACATTTTATGACTTTGCATTTATACGCTGGAAACCTGTGACAAGATTCCTAGTCTTAGTGGAAAGAAGGAAAGTGTCTGTCAGTGGAGGTTCTTTACTGTGCCGCTTTGGTCTCAGTATCTTTATAGTGAAACATGATCTGCAAGATGTAATGTCATTCCGACGTATAGCGCCGTTGTGTTACGGGTGTCCCGAGTTCGAATCCCAGCTCGAGGACCTTTCCCGCTCCCACTTGGCTTCCTGTCTGTTTACACTATCCTATCATAATAAAGGCTAAAAATAATGTCATTCAGATCGAACCAATGCATAATTTACTTTAGTTACATTTTATTGTACCTTCAGGAGTTTAAAAATCAAATCTAATTTCTTCAATCTCTTCCTCGTTCCTTTCTTTTCTTTCCTTTCTGTTCTATTTCTTCCTTTACTTCCCTTTTCCTACTTTACCTTTTCTTTTTCCTCTTCCTTTTGGTGTTTATACTTTTCCTTTTCCTTTGTTTTCCCATCGTACCTTGCTCCTTCCTATTCCTTTCCATCTTCCCTTTTCTCTTTCTCTTTCTTTTTCCTTTATAATTTCCTTTTTTTAATTTTCCTTTCCCTTTTTTACCTTTCCATACCTTTTCTGTTCTCTTTACTTTTTTCTTTTTCTTCACGCTTTTTCCTCCTCTTCTTTCCTTTCTACTTTTACATTTTTCTTTATCCTCCCCCAATTATTTTCCCTATTTCTGTTTTCCTCGATATTTAATGTTTTATTCTTCCCTTTCTTCCTCCTGTTTACGTTCTCTCTGTACATTTCTTTCTTCCTTTTCCTTCCTCTTGTTTTTCTTTTATAATTTTTCCTATAATTTTCCTTTCCTTTCCTTTGCTTCCTTTTCTTTCCTTTCCTTTCCTTTCCTTTGATTTCCTTTCCTTTTGCTTTCCTTTGCTTTCTT
>NW_015779909.1:0-1063 GCF_001515625.1 Sinocyclocheilus rhinocerous | reverse complement strand
GACTGAAATGAAACCACCTTAATCAAGCGATTCAAGCGAGGAGACTCGAAAATGCTACTGAGGTTATAATTTAATACATATGCATAAGATACATTCATATTAGGCAAAATAGTCCATTTTTAAATTATATGAACCTTAGTAATGAATGAATCAGAATGAATCACTGTCAATCAGCTGAAATTGATAGTCAAATTAATTACATGATATGCTGATTAGTTAATCATTCCAGTTTAAGCAGGCACTAAATGTGCCGAATTAATGTTGTGCATGTTTAATTGAAGTCATTGTCATTCTTTCCAGCACAAACACGTCTCCTTCATATGTAAATTAAGCTCATTATATGTTGCACCTTATTCACAGAAGTCTGTGCTGTTTGACTGATGCAATTAAAGTATGCTAAATCATGAAATTAATCACAGTAAATCAATATTTATTGATTTATAGAAGACATTATTATTATATTGGCAGAAGAAAACATTGAATAGGCATAAAATGAAGAAGCTGGTATTGAATTGCTCCAGTGATTTTTTTATTTTTTTCCCCACAATGCATTATAGGATTGCCTTCTCTGTGAAGAATATATGCTGGTTTAGAATATTGCAAATGAAAGCCTTGAGGAAAAAAGGACAAATTTAGTTTCACAAAATATTTGAAACGTTCTAATGAATGGTTTTAATGAATGAATTAGTGAATGTTATGTTGTATGTTGTTACCCTGTGTTTAGATTGATGAACGAAGCTACAAAAAAAACTTAAACATAAACTAAACAGAAAATATTCATTTTAAACAGGAAAAAAAAAAACGAATTTAGCACATTCGTTTTATATAATTAATATATAATGGTAATGTATTTAATACATATAATATATATTAAAATATCTGTGACTAATAATACAAAAAGTGTAATCATCATATATATTTTTATTCAATTTTTTTGCAATTATCCAAACCCACTCACTTTCTTGATGCTTGCCAAGCAGTATAATTGATCTTAAATTGAAATACAACAGGTTCTCGTCTCTATTAAAGGGGTCCTATTATGCTCTTTTACAAAGTCTTGATT
>NW_015779908.1:0-1062 GCF_001515625.1 Sinocyclocheilus rhinocerous | reverse complement strand
TGTGAGTGTGAGTGTGTGTGTGAGTGTGTGTGTGTGTGTGTGTGTATATGATGAAACCATTTCACCGTCTGATCAGTTAAACTCTCATGAATCAAAATGAACTATTTATAGTATTTATAGTACACTACACATTTTTCTACAGAAAGAAAATGCTTGTTGTCATGAATCTTATTTTAGACACACAGATCAAATCTGATCCCCATCAAACCATTGGTTTCACTCAGAAATACATTACTGAAGTCAAATGGATAGTGAATGTGGTCACATATTGACTAGTTTCGCAGTGTATATCCTAAATGAAAAACTCGTTCACACTGGAAGCAGGTCACATTCATGATTACCTGATTAGCGTCTGATCAGGTGAACTCTCATAAGCACTCAGTCTTTAGTTCTGGACGTCCTGCGGCCCCCCGTGATGAATGTAGGTCAGCGTTGAGGGAAACTAGACTCAAAACATGTGCTGCTTGAACCCGAGAAGCTGCTTGAAACACGCAAATGTTTATGAGCTCATTCCTCCAGGAACGTGAACAGCTGGAGCAAAGACTCGGATGCTAACGCAATTTAACTTTGCTCTGTATTTCAGAAAGGTACATTTGACAGAACTTGCATGAAATGCGACTTTCCAAACTCTTGAAGGTGCTGTGGAGGGCGTGCATTTAATCAAATCAAACCGTCTCCATCTCTGATGAAGGACTGTGCCAAGCGTCTCCTGGTGAAATATTGGCTCACAGGTTTGTTTTCAGTCTCCGGGTGGCATAAACGGCATAACTTTTACGTTTTCTCAACTTTTGATTGTTTACAGTGCATGAAGTTCAGCATGGTATAACGTAAAACAAATTCACATTTTGCAGAAAAGATGCATGAAATATAAAGGTAAATATTGTCTTATAATAATATAAAATGAGAAAAATGTTAAATATTTCTTGGCCATAACATTTTTGAGGTCGACTCATAAAAGTCAAGACAATCCAAACTCAAAATGATTATTATAACAGCATCAGCAATGATTATTACCAGTAAATGAAAACAGCAGCAGCTTTCAGTCTGTCAGCATCATGCAAA
>NW_015779907.1:0-1065 GCF_001515625.1 Sinocyclocheilus rhinocerous | reverse complement strand
GCAAACTTGTTTAAAGGGGAACAGAATACTCATTGGGTGTGCTCCTTAAAATGTTTAGAGGGGATTTCCCAATAAAGTTAAAAAGAATACGAACAATTCCAAGAGAGCTTCATAAAATGCAAGACATATTTGGTCAATCTCACATGCGTTTTGCCATTCCGCATAACGAACACCTTGTGGACTTTTAAATCTGTTAGAACTGCACCTAGCAGGGGCGTTTACTTACCTAAACCTCCTTGGCAAATATCTGTTCTTGTAGCCCCTCCAACAATAAACTCAGGACTGGAGGTCAGTTCCTGCAGAAATGGTAAAAAGCATTGACATGAAGATTTGTTCTATGTTGTTGCCTGTTTTCCATTTAAATATTCAAGGGATGAGTCATATGTTGGCATATATTGTTTTTTATGAAAATCACATTACCAAGAGTTTAATGCTTCATGCCACAGTGAGTATGCATATAGATAGATAGATAGATAGCATACATGATGCATTGCTTTGGCAAAACTATATTCATGTTGCTTTCATAGGGACTCACCCCAGGTCTTTTCCACACAACACCTTTGGTTTTTGACGATCGTGGACCGAGTTCGTTGAAGCCCAGAGACTCGGGAGCGGCTAGGAAGCTTGGATCGCAGAACAGCTCTCCGCGGCTCAGACATTCGCTTCTCAGACTCTCAAAGTTCTGGTTCAGGTACTTCACCGCATTGGCGTTCGTCCCAAAGCCAGCCGCCTCGGCTCTCTTCTTGGCGAGTGTGGATGCCACGCCGGACATTTTCTAACTTTTTTTGCCCTGTGCTCCTTTGCAGCTGTAAAGTGTGACTGAAAAATGTCTACACTTACGCCTTAACCCACTCCTCCTTCTAGGACAGGCGTGGTCCTAAGCCTGTAATTTTTGGGCGGTTCACACACGCACAGAACGCGTTCTATGTTCTTTTTGCGTTTAAAAACAGCTGGATGCCGCAGCAGCACAGCGGAAAAGAAGCAGAACGCAGTGTCTTTTTCGAAGCGGAGCTTCACGCTCTTGCAACAGGAAGCGTTCTTGCATTCCGTTTGCACTTTTTTTTT
>NW_015779906.1:0-1062 GCF_001515625.1 Sinocyclocheilus rhinocerous | reverse complement strand
TTCATCCCTATGGGAATATTGCAGTACTCTGCTCTCGATTATCAGACTTTAGCCGTAACGGTTCAAACATCTGTAGTGCTCACCATGACTGTTGAGGTAACTAGATGGCATCAACAAAGGCTACGATAATATTTAATAAAAGTATATTGATTAAATAAAAGTATAATTTTGTTTCTGTCTGTCGGTTTTAGGTTATTCTACATACAAAATTCTGGACCAAGTACAGCGTTGCAGCAGTTGTTTTTAGTTTGGTGGCATTCTTTCTGTCCATGCTGGCTCTCCATAGCGCTCGGCTCTTCACTGCCTCACCCAAAGATTACTTTTTTCTGGGTATTCATGTCTGCAGATTAATCATTGTTCATGTAAATAACATATCCCTGAAAGAAGAGATGAATCTAATCAAGTAGTAAACTTTCTATTTCACCCCATCAAGGCTCCAATTTGATAGGAAATGCACTTGTAAAAAGTAATTTTAGGTGCTAGTTTTATTTATCTAAAATATATTTTATGATATATATGAAATATATTTTTATGATTGTATTGGTTTCCATGATTTAACCAAGAAACACAAATTTAAATTACTTAAAAATATATATATATATTATAGATTTTAGAAGTAAATAACTGATTTTTTATTTTTATTTTAGAACAGAAAATATGTGGATATAACAAAATGCATTTAAATCTTATGCATAATTATATACGTTTTTAAAGTAACGTTTTTAAATACGTTTATAAAGTAATGTTGTAGACTTTTAAAAAATATGAACCAATTAAACATTTTATAAGTGAAAGTAAATGTTTGTAATTAATTACATTTGTTTTTAAATGTCAGACTTAAAAATAATTTTAACTGATTAAATATTTTAACTGAAAATGAACGAGTATTAGAAAGAATTATGTGTAAATTTTTTGAATAATTTAAATTGGTAAATATTTTTACAATTTAGAATGAATATTAGAAAAAAAAAGTGATTTATTTGTCATTCATTTTCAATTTTATAGATTTAGTTTTATATATTTATTTTCCCTCTCTCTCTCTCTCTCTCTCTCTCTCTATAT
>NW_015779905.1:0-1064 GCF_001515625.1 Sinocyclocheilus rhinocerous | reverse complement strand
CGCTGCTCCTCTCATATAAAGCGCTTCCCAATGCCGGAGGAAACAGTGAATCACAGCTTCAGAGGGGGAGTCGAGCACCATCCACTCATCTCTCTCACAGTGCTCTTCAACCACCAGCTGCTCAGTCAAAGTCATCTCTGATTGCGCTTTTACTTTGCTTTGAATTAAAAAACAAAAGAAAAACTCTTGGTCACATTCGCGCTCGAGAAACAACGTTTGAGAAGAAGGGAAGCTGAAGTTTTGAGAGCGCACATGGCTGCTCTGATAAGCGCGTATTCGTCCTGGCCGGAGAGCTTTGAGTGCTCCGCGGGAAATGCGGACGTACCTGACGGACACACCTCCCACAGAGCTCCCGCGGACAAGGTGTCAGAGCCGCGCATCAGGAGACCCATGAACGCCTTTATGGTGTGGGCCAAAGATGAGCGCAAGAGACTCGCAGTGCAGAACCCTGATCTCCACAACGCGGAGCTAAGCAAGATGCTGGGTAAGACATTATCAGCAGGCTACTATTTGTGTAATAATCATTATTATTAACAGCTCATATTTATTGTTATCATTATTAAAGTAGGAGATTGTTATTAATGTAATTGGCACGTTTTGTGAGACTTTTGTTAGACAGTTGTTTTGTTTTATGCATTGAATACAGAAAGTAGGATGTTTAATCCCTTCGAAACTAATTGTAGACACAAATTAAAAGAAATAATGTTTAGTTTTTTTAACTTGAGAAGCATAAAGAACACAGAGAGCGTGAATCTGTTCGAGACGAACCTGAACTGAAAATAAACTCAAACAAAACTGAAGTCAGTGAGATGAGACACATCTTTAAATTGTATTTAGTTGTATTTAGATCAAGAGCGCACATTTATCATTTCACACATGTGGGAGACTTTTTTTTCCCAATCATAAATATTACACAAATCTGAGTTTATATAAAAGATAAAAATAATTTAAATATTTAAACTATTTAAAAACAATAATAAAAATAAATGATAATAGAAACCATTTCAGATTTATTAATTAAACTTTGGGTTTGTATAAGAAATAACTGAAAGAAAAGTGTACAA
>NW_015779904.1:0-1064 GCF_001515625.1 Sinocyclocheilus rhinocerous | reverse complement strand
AATAGGAAGTTAATCCCACACTGAAATTGGTTTAATGTATATGTAAGCCAATATCATTAAGTCAAATCAACGTCAGTTTGATTTGCATATTTAACATCAATTGCCCACTGGGTAGTTCACCCAAAAATGAAACTCATACAGTGCTGAAAGGATGATGTATTTTTGCAGGCCAAAACACAGAAATGCTGGAACTTCTGGTTCCATTGTTCCCAAGTTAATTCATGTTTTATTCTGACATAAATTACATCAAATACAGTGATATAAATACAGTCGTCCCTACTTTATTTACTCAGCCTCAAAATATCTTCTTTTGTATTCCACAGAAAAGAGAGTCTTACAGGTTTAAAACATCATGAGGGTGAGTAAATGATGACAGATTTTTCATTTTTAGGTGAATAGACCGCATTGAAGCGCAGCATCAAGTTGTTTCTCGTACTGTAGTTTGAAATCCTGAATGTAGCTCTTACACTTCTAGTGAAAATACACTGAATACTTTTCTAAACCAGCACACCCAATCACATTTTCAGTGAAAATCTGGCTCGTAACACCATGTAATTGGCCCTTCTTAGAACTATTTTGGGTTTGAAACACTCCCATTATGTTTGGATAATTAGAGGGCATCTGTGAAAGAGCTGAAGAGCTAAGAACGACAGGCTGAAACAGTCATTCCTCACTACAAATACATGTAGTGATGTGCAAATAAACGGGACACAGCAGACTGGTTAGAAACCCTCATTTTCACCTTTTCTGAAATCTGAAAATCCTTTCAGAAAACCACCCTTAATTAGATCCTGTGAGCATTTAGCCATTAGTAGAGGAAGAAAACGTCATGTCTGGCCACAAAAATGGATCACCAAAGGATCAAAATGAGAGACATGATAACAAGATCATAACTATCATGCCTCTAGACACACTCCAGCTTTTAGCCTGAGCAGTTGTCGGAAACAACACGGTTAATCATGTGAGGAATAGCAACAGGCTGGAAGTCAATCATTTGATTCAATTTTCCATCTGTCTGCCTATGATTAACACTATGGCTGGGTATTGACACAGATTTCACGATT
>NW_015779903.1:0-1064 GCF_001515625.1 Sinocyclocheilus rhinocerous | reverse complement strand
TGCTCGTGAGAGGATGGTGCGCCACTCGCATCCGGAACAAGCGCATTGCCCCTCCGCAAGGTGACCAGTGTGGTTACCAATGCGAGGTACACAAGCTCAAAGAGATGTCACACAAAAGCAACACAACTATAAGCTAAATGTGCGTGGGTTTTGTTGATTTTGTAACAAAATGAGAGTACATGATACATTTTCTGTGCAGGAAAATGTCAGAACATCCTGGGAAGTCATACGGTCCAACACAATCCAAAGGACAAGCGATGGTGAATAGTCAACAAAACACCTCATAGATAAGAAAACGTGAATAATTAGACAACTAATAGATCACTAAGGCTTCAATGCAGTAGTTTTACGTGCTTGACAGCTATCAAAATACATGACAGAGATCTGCATTAGAAAAACATGCAGGGACAATTTAACAGTATGACAGAGAGAACTGCCAACTGTTACCATGGCAAACATCCTGATTGGTGTAAATATCTGATACTCACCAGGCCATGCTCCAAGGACATTGTCGTGGTGTGTTGGGAAAAGGGAATAGCTATCCTGGAGAAACACAAGAGGGCTGGATTCACTCAGTAGCTGTTATCATGTCGTCCTTTATCTCCCAGGTGTTCAGCAGTGTGTTTACTACTGATGGAGATGATGGATACTAAAATAGTGCAGTTGTTGCCTGGTTAGATGGAGGTTCCGCAGAGGAAAAAATTTGAGATGGAGACATCGTTTTGAGATGACTGTCCCGACCAGTGAATCAAAAAGGCAAAGGTATTTTGCTTGTTTTTTACGCTTTTTCTTGAACGTGTAAATCAAAGAGGTGGTGAAGCGTGGTGATGCGGTATTTGGATTTTCTATGCGATGTGTGATGAGAGCCCCCTCGCTGAGCTGCGCGCTGAGGACCGTGGACGCAGCATCCGCGCGGGCTGCTATGCGCGCGGATGGAGAGGACGGAAAGGAGGAGGAGGGGGGACTCTCTCTCTCTGTATCCCCACCCTCAAATCCCTCCTACTCTGCTCCATTACAGTGCGATCACGTCAGCTCACACAACATGCCACATGCGCCGAGTTCAA
>NW_015779902.1:0-1064 GCF_001515625.1 Sinocyclocheilus rhinocerous | reverse complement strand
ATTTGTAATGTTAAACTACCTGGTGTGAAAGCACCACATTACCAATAACATTGCCTAAAGAGTTGTTATGAAGTCAATGTTGGAGCACCACCAATGCTAATTAGCAAGGAAATAGTTCTGCAGGACACATTTCAGGCACAAAAAAATAAATGTAAAATCAGCCATTTTGTTTCCATAGAGACAAACAGTTCCGCTTCCATTTCGTTAAACCTTAACAGCCTTTTAGCAATAAATGCAATGGAACAGCATTCACGATTCAGTCAATAAACTGTGAAATAAATTAATAAAGCTTTTAGTTGGATAAACCCCAACCCAGAAAACTCCTTTGGATCTTTGAAAAGAGATTCAAAAGCCTATTGTTGTCCACAGCCTTTGTGTGCCCTTTATCACTCATCTGCCATGATTTATTAGTTCATTTAAAATGCGTTTCATGCATGTTGGTTATGAATAATAACCAATGGGCCAGACTGCAATTCTGCCATGTTATTTAATTGTGTTTTCCCCAATCACTTTGTCAGAACAGAGGAAACTGGAATGCGTTCTGCTTCCATGTGTAGCACGATGTCTAAAATGTGAAAATGACTTAAAATAAGAGTGTCAGAAAACATCAATGTCAAACCCTCAAAGCAAAGCAACTTGAAATGCATTTCTCTAGAAACCACAGGGGAGAACAGACAGAGAAATGTACAAATCAGTGGTTATAGGGCACTGACAGATGCTTCATGCTACCAGAAATGTTCTTAAGAGAATGATGACTGGTAGAGAAGGCAGTATGTGGTCTCATCTGTTAAAAGCACAAATTAGAAGCTCTGACATGTTATATCAGTACTGCAGATATAAATTACCAATAAAAAAGAATCTATGCTCAATGGGCCTTTGGAAAGAAGATGAGTTAAAGATGAAGGATGACTAATGTCATGCTGCATTGAAAAATTGTGATCATAATTTGCCCTGTTCCTTTACTCCTTCAAAGCGACAAATGGCCCAGGCGTCTCTCGTGGCATGAAACTTGCCCTGACGTAGTGTTGTCAAAAGACCCGGTACTTCAGTACCAAGTCGGTACT
>NW_015779901.1:0-1064 GCF_001515625.1 Sinocyclocheilus rhinocerous | reverse complement strand
AACTGCGCCCAGCCCCGCTGCTAATGACTGCCATATATGTGTAGAGGAAAAGATGGAAATGCAGGGATGATAAAAGTGAAGAGGTGATGTTTTTAGAAGCTGCCTCCATCACGGAAAGGTGAAGAGATTATTCAGATGGATTTTTTCCGGTCAGCATCCAGAAACAACGTGATGTTTCAGACCAGTTTCCCATCCAGACTTTTTACCCTGCCTAAAGGAATGTGAGGAGTTTGCCCTATCCACAAAAAAAGCATTAAGTTTATCTTAGGCAGAAGAAACAAGCTAGCTAGATGGAGAAGACACTTAAGGCCCTGATATACTGCAAGTGAAATTGAAGAACAAACATGTTTGACATCATTTTGAGCAAAATCTGGCCAAAATTAAGGTGCTTTGGAGTTAATTTCAGTGGTTGGAAACCGTGTGCAAGTACAAACTTTCTTGAAAACTTTGTACCAGCTGTTAAACTCTGTTAATGTTTTACTACTTTATGAACATATTTTACTTAAAAATACACTCTTCACAGTAATCTCCAGTGAGATGTTCTGTAGCTCTGAATTAGCAACTGCAACCAAGTTTAGCAAAAGATCAATTACAATGATGGGCTCAAAATTTGACTGGTTTTTATTTGTACTGTAGGGTATACATATGGTGCTCATGAAGTAAATTTCATCTTTATACTATGCGCACTATTGGCGTCTTTTTGTTGCAGTTTTTGGTATTTTGTTGTTGCTCCATTTCTTTTATTTCTTTCTCAACTGTGAAACAAGAGGCTGGGCAAGTGTTGCCACCTTGTTGACAAACGAAGTAGTGCAAATTAAATTTGTGTGTTCTATCTGAGTGTACAGTAATGATGGGTGCTTTGAAGCCTCTACGAATCATTTGTTTCAAACCAGTGACTCAAAGCACATGATTTCGGTAAAGAAGACTTAAAGTCATAACTCTTTCGAAACGTTTCAAAATTTCAATTGTTCGCCGCTAGGAGGCATTGATCTCTGTGAACCCATGAAGCATGTAGTTTTTACCTGATCTTGGATCAGTTTTATAAATTTGAAGAGAATTAAAAT
>NW_015779900.1:0-1064 GCF_001515625.1 Sinocyclocheilus rhinocerous | reverse complement strand
CAACACACTGCTGCCTGCTTCCTCATTCTCTATACTTGAGAGTCCGGTCTATGCTAAATCAAAATGAAGGAGAGGACGCTTATGCTATAAAGGAAGTACAACCTTTATTCAGGAGCTGACAGAATGATTTTTTCTAGCCCCATCTGAACACTTGAAACAGTTTTAACTGCTTTCCGCCGGCTTGTAAGTGGTGACCTCCGTATGCACTGAATGGGGGAAAGCGAAACAGTGACTGCAGCCAGCCAGTTGGAGGATCAGCACCAATGGAGAAAAAGAGATCACAAGAATTCAGACCGGGCGGCTGCCTTCCTTTATACGGCAGAATGTCCTCTGCTTTCATTATCGTGGGCCGAGCTGTCTGGCACACAGGGGTGAGAAAAGCATTGAGAAATTACACTGAAGTATGGCTACGGTGTCAAAGGTTTACAGTATCTAGTCAAAAACTTTCTCAAGTTAAAGTACAAAAGTTTGCACGTCGTAAACTTCTTAGTTTTAGAAATAGACGAGACATGAAAGCGAGATGAAATCACAAGACAGTTGAGATTTCCTCATTTAAGTAAGTTTGTTGTACAAACTACAAACAATCTAGAATTGAAAACTTGTTAGAATAAAAAACAACAACTTTAAAACCAGTCTGAAATTGTGAAATTGTATCATTAAATTAATTGTTAAAATAAGCCTAACCTGATGATATAGTTGTTTGACGCATGAGTATAATTGTTTATAGCAGTGTTGTTTTGGAATTATTCATTATTATATAGTTTATATTTGTTTTAGTAACTTTAGTACTTAAATGTATTTTATTTTGGTTAGTTGCCAAGGCAACATTTCAATTTTAATTTTGTTTCAAGTGTAAATAATTCATCTAATTTTTATATTTTATTTTATCTCCGTTTTATTTCAATTAATGAAAACATTTTGAATAATTTTAGTTAATAACAACAACACTGGTTTATAAACTGATCACCAACTGTTTTCTCACTTCAGTCATATTAGTCTTCAACAATGCATATAATATAAATAAGACCATAATTATGGCCAAATACATTTTACATGACATATTT
>NW_015779899.1:0-1063 GCF_001515625.1 Sinocyclocheilus rhinocerous | reverse complement strand
GGGGTCTGAATACTTTCCGTACCCACTGTATATATATATTGTATAACAGTGGAAATGTTCCATAGTTGTTGTTTTTTTTCTTTTTCTTTTGTAGCCAACACTTGCGCAGAAACGGACTTTCAACAATAAACCTACTCTGAGAAATATACACTGGACTAAAAAAAGTGTATATATAAATATATACATAAACACATTATGCTGGTCTGAATACCATCTGAACCCGACAGCATAACAATATCAGAAATCTTTTTTTCCCTGGAGTTTGTGTATGATATTAAACATGTGGCAATGGTTAGAAAGGCAGAAAACAAGCTGAAATAGGCAACTCAATCCCGGACGGACCATTTATCAGGCTGGCCGCCGTTTTCCTTTTCTTCATGCTGACAAAGTCCAGCATCTCACCTTCCAAATGAAAAGCGAGTAATAGGTCCAGCGGAGGCGAGCGATCAGAGCTTTCAACACGCGCCTCACACACAGATGAAACATAGCGTGCGTGGCAGATCCTTCACTAATTGTACTTTGTCTTGTTTTCTTTGTGTCTGAACGCTGCAGATTCTGTCATTATTAGATGAGCGTTTTACAGTGACGGGCCCCACCAGAGTCCAATTGCTGAAGTTTAATGATTATCCTTTTACTTCTGAGGGTCTGTCTCTCATGACAATATGCAGTGATCTGCTTAAACTCATCCACAGAGAAAACCAAAGCCAGTCTTTCCAGGCCTGTGTGGGTAGTTAGGCTTAATAAGAAAGCCCTGCATCAAGTACAATGTTTCATAGTTAGAGATGTTCCAATTCACGCTTCAATTAGCAGCTTTCTATAATGATAATAAGCCGTTTAAAGGGTTCACACGGACTCACTTGTTATGTAATCTTAAACTGTTGCACTGTTACATAATTATCGGAAAGATTCATACAAAAAACACAAGTTTCTATAATAGGGTATAGCACTTTACAATAAGGTCTCATTAGTTAATGTTAGTTAATGCTTTAACTAATATTAACTAAAATGTAATTTATTACAGTATTTATTAATCTTTGTCAATGTTAGTTCATAAAAAAAAAAA
>NW_015779898.1:0-1064 GCF_001515625.1 Sinocyclocheilus rhinocerous | reverse complement strand
CATTAGCATAATGGGAGAGTGCTGAAGGAAGATAATGTGTGAATTTTTGGGGAGTCGAGAGAGAGAGATTGAGTGAGGAGGCCATGCTTGAAAGACAAATGCCCCACACATACCAAACAGAGTCTATGAATAAAAACGGGGCGTGAAAAGAACGATTAGAGATCGAAATGGATTATAATGAGGACGGGATCACTGCATGAGCATCGCTCAAGAAAAAAACATTTCCCAAAATATAGAGAATAAAATGCGTATTAGCTGCATTCATATTCCCGGTGATTTAACATCTGATATATAATGCCATCTGATTTGCATATACATTTGCTATCACGAGCAGTACGACGTATGAAAATTGCAGACGAGGCAGTTGGTCATTTACGCACAGTTTGAGGCAGCAGAAGTGAGTAGATTAAAAACATTTTGTGTGTGTGTGTTAGAGAAAATTATGATTTTTTTTTTGGCAATTATGCAAAAGCAACACTGCCAGCTCTAAATCTCGCAGTGCTGTAGTTTAAAGTAGCTCGCATGAGTATTTGTGTCAGTGTGCGAAAGCATCTTTACAGGTAAATGAGCACCCAGAAATTGACATTTACACATTCTCCACATCAACACATTTCCACATATTTAAATTGCCTATGTGCAGCCTGATGCAGAGTGCCATATTTGAATACATGCAACCCGATCTCATGAGAAAGCCATTTACAAGGTGGCGATTTCGTAAGAATCTGTACGAAAACCTACAGTTTTTAGAAAGCAAGTGTGCATGAAGGTCCACTCCAAATCCAACCATAAGCAAATTGTACAAAAGGTACAAATTCATATTGTATGTAGGCAGCAATTTGCTTTGCCAAAGCCTAAAATAGTTATGAATTGCCCTGAGTGTTTTGATATATTTTGAGAAATTTGATAGCTGCCACTTAAATTTTCCACAGACAAAGCTCTTTCAAATGGCTTAGAATATAGTGCAAACAGTCAGTCTTTATTTATTTAAGTCTGACAAAGTCTATTTAAATCTGACTTTGTTCACTTTCTTTGTATGGTAAAAAGGGTTTTTTTTTTTTTTTTTT
>NW_015779897.1:0-1064 GCF_001515625.1 Sinocyclocheilus rhinocerous | reverse complement strand
TCACTGAATCCTTTATATCATATAATATTATAAAGGTTTTTATTGGGTAGGCCTACACAAAATCTCCATTTAACTACAGAAATGAAACATAAAAACGATTTGACAAGACAAAGCTCTGAATTGACTTCTGTTCGTCGTTTCACTTTATTTCAGAGTAAACTTAGCTTTGTTTGTAATATTGTGACGCTCTAATAGTGCACTGAGTACTGTATCATTTCAGACAGGAGTGCACTATATTCGCCACTTAAAAGTTTTAACTAATTAACTAAAAGTAAAGAAATGCATGCAATAGATGAAGAGTGTCAAGTAATTAAATTAAGTAAACACAATTCTTTAAAAATCTGTGATTCTAGAAGTTTCCAGAAGCAAGGAGAAATATGATTTCAGTTCATATCTTAACAGATTATCTGTATTTATTTATTTATTTGTTTTCATATATATATTTATTTATTTATTTTCACACATATATATATATATGCATACATACACACACATATACCTATATAATTATAATACAATTATAATTATAATTTAATTATAATACAAAAATAGTATATACAAATATATATTTGTGTAAATATGTACTGTGTTTAAAATTATATTTAAAAATAATAATACATTTTTTGTAAACTTTGCTTGTTTTCTAATTGTTTTTATTAAAAGAAACCAAGTGTTGATACATTAAATAGTCATAATTTTTTTAAACTATGATTCTAAAAGTTTCATAGAAGAAAAATATATAGGCTATGCAAGTATGTTTCTTGCTGAATTTTATTCAAACATGTTGCATGTTCACACGTGAAATAGATGGCAAATAAATATTTATTTATATATAGTTATAATAGTTATTTATTTATTTTCAGGTATTTCTGTTGTATATACTGCTTTATTTCTAAATGTTTTTAGTAATAAAAAAAACTCTAAATGTTGATACATTAGATTAATTATTCACAATTCCTTGTAACTCAATGACTCCAGAAGTTTACAGAAGGAGAAGAAATGTGATTTCAGTTTATATCTTGATTTTGTGTGTTTTTTTTAGCATTTTAATTTAGATTAGAGAT
>NW_015779896.1:0-1063 GCF_001515625.1 Sinocyclocheilus rhinocerous | reverse complement strand
TTGTTTTCCGATATCTACATAGAAGATATGTGGCTTAGTTAAGGGTTAAAAAATACTGATTCAAGAGATGTGTGCATGCTGCACTTCACTCAAACATGCAGCATATAATTATTTAATTAAATCAATATTCATATTGCAAGCCATTTTGTTATTTTGGTATTATTTTGATAAATTTTGCAGCCCTATTAAACATTAATGAATAGAAGAAAAAAAAACAATTCAAAATTGTGTGAAAATGAAAATGTGATTCTGCTCCTACCATAACGAATATACGTGTGGTCTTTGGGGATTTTGTCCAGGCTGATGTCTCCCTCCTGTTTCTTGGGCGTATCAGAGTCAGGTGTCCGTGGTGACAGAGTGATGATGAGGGACTCAGTGAATTTGATGGCGTGAGTGCGAACTCCGTCGTTATCGGAGTCTAGCAATGCCAGAACATCCTCTTTCATCTGGGTCACCATATCCCAGCATGGCTCCTGCATGTCCTCGACACTCTTAGTGCGCACCAGCCACTAACAGAACAAATATAGAACATGTCAGACACTTATAAATATCAGCCCAACCAAACAATGAATTCTGTATATTTAAGTGAAAACGAATGATACCTGTAAAGCCACTTTGTATAGCTGAGTGAATGTCAGAATGGCCTTCTTCACCACATTCACACTCTCATCTCTCATCAGCATGTTCAGGTTGGCAATCAGCCTCAGCAGAAGCTCATTGTCTCTTTTACTAAATAAACAAGTGTCTACTCTTTAAGGACTAGTCATGAAGAGTATATGAAGTATTGGAAAGAATTTTATATAAAGTGCAGTATGGGTCAATCTATTTCTCAAGTGGTCCAGTGGAGGTTACTTGACCATTTTTATTGTCCTTTATTTTAAATTTGAGCTATTTTTATGTATTCTTATTCAAAACCACCATTTTTTAAATGTTGTTTTGCATCTTGGTGTCTTGGCCCACAACAAATTAGATTTTTTTCCACTTCCATAATGGGATGCGTTTGAGTGTGCACGATTTGAGACTAGGGCTGCACGATAAATCGAAATGGAATCGAAATCGCGAT
>NW_015779895.1:0-1063 GCF_001515625.1 Sinocyclocheilus rhinocerous | reverse complement strand
CTCATGTGAGAAATCAAATTATATCGGACTCCCATGACGTGTATCAGAACGCAAGGGAAGTGCAAAAAGAAGTATTATAGAATATCAAGGACCGCGGATGCCGCATAGCGAGAGCTGATATTTACCAGCAACAGAATGAGGGAAAACATGAAGCATAAATAGCGAAAATATATTTGTGGATATTCAGGAGACGTGTTTGCATATAGACCTTCCATATGGTGATGTAAAAATCAAGTATGCACAAAGCAGGTGGGATTGCAGCTCACACGCGCACACCTCTTACCCCCTGAACTCACGATGCCCACTCAGATTTCCCATGATGCCTTGCAGCGGTAAACATGTAACGCTGTGTCGAGTGATGGAGTCAGAAAGGTCATGTGGCAGCGCTTACAATAAACCAGACGGTACCTTCACAGCTCTCACTGGCTACAGCTCATAAATATGAAGGGGACTGACATTTCTAAATTAAACATCATGAGGAAATCTGTCAACACTGCATTCACACGCAATGGGAGACCGTCTGAACACTGCTGTCTGAGTAATTAAGTTGTTATAACAACTTTTCATTGCTAGATTTGGATTTTGCGCAAAAATTTACTGCACTGAAAAGTATGCGCGGTTTGAAAAGAGATGGAGCTTGTCCCAAATTTCTTCCCTAAAAAATAAAAAATAAATGCAGGGGGCCTGCAAGGATTGTTGGTGGCATTCTCGTGCTTTTGAAGTTATTAGTTAGTTTTGATCACTAACTGTGAGTGTCTGTTGAGCTCACAAGTTTCAGGAAATGCAAATTAACATTTTAGACTTTGATAAATACCATGTAAAAAATAGAATAATAATAATAATAATAAAAAGATAAAAACAAAAAGCTTTCATCCTGGGCAAAACATCCATCAAAACACAAAGAGACAGATGAATCAAATGAAGTGAACAATGACACACTTCAAAAGAAATAAGAAGATAAAACAACACAGAAACTTGTACAGAAGGATCAGATGAACTCTGATTTTACGATGTCCTGGATAGACTAACTTCAAATAAAAAGATGATTCACTCTAAAAAAAAA
>NW_015779894.1:0-1063 GCF_001515625.1 Sinocyclocheilus rhinocerous | reverse complement strand
GAATGCACTAATCACAATCCATTTAAGAATCTATTTAAGAGCTGTTAGAGGGAAGGTTTTCAGTGAATAATGACGTAATTTTCTGTCTGGTCTTCAAACACTGTGCACAACCAAACACAAGTTTGATGTCACTGAACCAGTCGTATGAGCCAGTTTTATGTTGTTTTCTGTATTTTTGGAGCTGAAACAAAATCCTACGCATTTCAGATGAGTAAACAACACCAGAGTTTGCCTTTTAAGGTGAGTGACGCCTTCTCTTTCTCTGTAGTTCCTCACAGAATAAACAAGTTGAAGCTCTTCCCTGTGAATCACGCTGACAACGAGATCCCAAAAGACTAACGCTGACTTCTAACATGAGCACCGGGTTTAGACAGCAGTCCTGCATCAGGAAGACCACCCACAGCCTTCATGCATTAGCCGGTGACAGAGCGGATCTTCAGAAACACGACGCAAACACACGCATCTCATGCCTGAAGCTTGCTTATTAACACGACAGAGCTAAACTATTACAAATAGACCGCAAATCTAATGAATGCAACCTTTCTACTTTCACTTCTAGACAACTGACATTGATGGACGGGTTAAGAACTCACCAGTCTAGTAGTGGCGGTAAAATACCATGCTTAGTCTAGCATGCATACTTGATTTTATCTGTGGTTTTACACTTACGGTTCTAAGGGCTGAACGATATTTTGAATAGTCACAGATATTTGTGATCATTTAACTGGTGACAGAAAAAAACTCTTATGATTCACTTCTATAAATCTTTTCAAACTGTCCGTTTGAGTGAATCATTAAAACTGATTCAGCAAAGTTTGCAGGTTCCCACAAGGCATTTTTACTTATTAAAGCATTTAAATAAAATATATGCATGGAAATGTGTCTGTTTATTGATTTCATATACACTATTGGTAAAATGTTTTTGAAATAAGTCTCTTCTGCTTAGCAAGGCTACATTTATTCAATAAAGATTTCAGTAAAATCAGTAACATTCTGTACTATTTTTACAATTCAAAAGAACAGTTTTCTATGTGAATATCTGTTAAAATGTAATTTATTTCTG
>NW_015779893.1:0-1063 GCF_001515625.1 Sinocyclocheilus rhinocerous | reverse complement strand
GTCGCTTTGGATAAAAGCGTCTGCTAAATGCATACATTTATTTTAAATTTAATATATGTATATATATATGTGTGTGTGTGTTTGTAAATAATTTGCAGACACCCTATGCAGTTGACAATGACATGCTATATTTCTTATTTATCTAAAACTACTTTAAACATTTTGATAATTCTTCTAGATTTATTATATGTGCAGCTAAATAACCTGATGCTTAGACTAGAATTAAACAGCAAAAGGCATTAAAAATATAAGAAAATTATATATATATTAGAAAATAAAAATGTTCAATTTCAACTACCCAGCATTTAAAAAAATGTATGTATTCTGAAAATGTTACGAAATCATAACAAAGACATGTAAAATTTCTGGTTGTCACACTGGTGGAACCTTCTGGAGAACTTAAGACATGAACCATACATTTCTTCATTGACTATCCTCCAGAAACCCCATCTAAAAGGAAAGACTTGAGATATAATGAAGCTATTTGAGGAACTCTGGGAAGAGCATGTTCTCTGTCAGTCTGAGGAACCTCAAATGATGCCTCAAGTGTCTTTTCATTTTTACTATGACACCTGTTGCTCCAATACCTTTTTTGTAACAACATCTAAAGCTTTTTGTGAACTTGTTTCGATGCATTCAGTATCAGAAGAGCATATAGAAAACAAGGTCTTAACGCGATGTGTCGCACCAGAACTGCTTATAAGGCGTTTTTTGAGAGCGGGCCAGTGAGGATTTAATCGGGGGGCCAAATAAGGACCCCAACCGCGCCACACAATGACTGGTGAAAAGCGAGGGGAGGGTCGGAGAAATGCAAATGTACCTACTTTGTGCTGCGCGAGAGAAGAGTTTAGCGTCGCACTTTCACACGCTCACTCGCATTCCTTCATCTGCGCACAACTGCGCAGCGCGACGGAACTGACGCGACGCATCGCTGCTCTACGCCTGCACAGCATATAGAGAAGGTAAGAGAGCGATTACTACAATCCTCCACCTGACAAACTCCACATGCAGAGTGTTAAACAAGGGCCTGAGATGACAAAACGGACCATGCAAACATTTTTAT
>NW_015779892.1:0-1063 GCF_001515625.1 Sinocyclocheilus rhinocerous | reverse complement strand
TAGTTGCCAGAGAAACATTTCTCATTTTCATTTTCATTACATAAATTAAAAATAACTAAAATTAAAACTGAAATGAAATGTGTAAAATTATCTAAACATTAAAAATAATAAAAATGACAAAAACACAAAATTGCAAAAATGTACAAATACTTAAAAATTACTAAAAACAAATATACTAAAACTTTAGAAATCTCATTCATGATATTAGTAAAAACTATAATGGTATCTCAATGATACTAAAATAACACTGGTAATGAGTGAGTCATTGAATCATTTACTCTACTGTTTCATTAACTGAGTCAAATGAATCAAGTCTCATTATTAATTGTCTATAGATTTACTAAAAATGTTCAAACACAAACAACAGGTCTTGTGCTGGTCCAAGTCTCATTCAATTTCTAAACACTGACTCGAGTGAAAGGGTGGGTTCGTTCAATAGGTCCAACCAATGAAATGCTCCTGCACAAGCCACATGTGAGTCTTAAATTACTTATGCTCGCAGTCATCATGTTCTAACTGATACAGTAGCAGGTGCTCCGATACTGTAACAGTCATCTATTAAAGCTGCATTATTTATGAACTGTATTATTTTCATACTATTAAACTTGCAGAACTTACTCTAGAAGACCTCAGGGGTTGAAGAGATCTCAAGGCCTTTGACAGAAAAGAGCAGCGAAACTGAGCTAAATGCATAATTCAGAAACATTGACTTTGTGATGGTTTAATTTTTTTATGCATTGATATTCATAGTGTCAAGGATACAGTAAGTGCTGGAGCTTTACTTATTAGTGCTGCTTACTTCATGCAGAAAATATAGTTGTGTTAAAGTATTGTATTGAGATTTAGTCTTCTCACGGCATATGAATATGATTGCTAACTAGTAGACAGGTTTATGTTGTGGTTCTGAAGTTGAATTGACATGACCCGCACTCTGTGAAATTGATAGTGATATATAAGTCTGAATTTATATTGATCCATTTAATGCACATCCAAATCTCTCCAAAGAATCAGCATTGTATGGTCTTAAACGGCAAGATACAGCAAGAATAGCCTATATAATATA
>NW_015779891.1:0-1063 GCF_001515625.1 Sinocyclocheilus rhinocerous | reverse complement strand
ATTTACCAATACTGTAAACCACCGCATACAGAAGGTTGGAGAGTAAAGAGCGACTCTCCTCTATCAAACACACCAGTAAAAACAGTCAAAACATGTTTTACATCCAGCACTGAGGCATAGAAGCCCAAAGCACATAATAACACTGATGACCAATCAGCATAGTGTAACAAACCTGCACTATCGCTCTGTGAGAGTACACAGACGAACACAACAAATCACCAAACGTCTCCACGCGCTGTTTCACAGTTGCAAAAAAACAGGCTAAAATTCATTAAACCCTATGTAATGTACCGTATCAGTACAGTATTTGGCAAATAAAAAATTGGAGTGCACACGTGCATGGCATTTGCAAGTATACATTCATTAAAGATACAAGCTAGCTTGATACAAACGCCCAAAAAATGATTGCCCTGGGACTTGTTTCTCAGACTCAAAGTACGTTTTTTTTTCTTTTCCCACTGAGTCAGAAGGTATCGTGTACAGTACAGTACAGTAGTTTAATAGCCTTTGGCATAAACTGGGACAGGAAGCTAGCTGCCAAGTGCTCACCTACGAACCATCCCCAGTTTCTGTCGCTAACGCCAAGAGAAGAAACCTTGCGACCATTCCAGGCACGGCGCTTGTAACGTATTGTAATATTTTTTTAGTTTTAGAAACTTTCCTGCAACATTCAGAGACACGAAGATGATACAAAAAGGAATAAATAAAGAACTGAATTGCTTAAATATTCTCCCTTTGACCTTGTGGAAGAACTGGCGTCTGCAGTGCATTCTGGGTACCGCAGAGAGTACGTACGTGAGGCTTTGTGACTGAGAACTGTATTGCATGTATGAGGAAGAAGTGCAACCGGAGGCATTTATGAGGGTTATTCTGTGCTTTGTAGCGTTATAGTGTCCGTTTTTGCGAGGGCCGCGTTAGAACTCGGTGTCGGAGACGTCTGCCGGGTCGGTGTTGCGTG
The DNA here is from genome assembly GCF_001515625.1 of Sinocyclocheilus rhinocerous. Classification (NCBI taxonomy): domain Eukaryota; kingdom Metazoa; phylum Chordata; class Actinopteri; order Cypriniformes; family Cyprinidae; genus Sinocyclocheilus; species Sinocyclocheilus rhinocerous. The sequence continues at coordinate 105 of NW_015779891.1, read as the reverse complement.
ACAGCATGTAGTTGTCCATGTCTATGGAGGGGCAGTTGTGAATGGAATAGCGTAGGCGCTCGGCTAGTATGGCCTGGCTCGTGTAGGGAGGAAGGCGCAGCTGGA
>NW_015779890.1:0-1063 GCF_001515625.1 Sinocyclocheilus rhinocerous | reverse complement strand
ATGTTATGTTATGTTATATGTTATGTTATATTATTAAGAGGGTAGATTACTTACAAATTGTAGTCGATGAAAATTGTAGTTAGTAATGCAATCTGTTATTAATAATGTTACTCATTTTAGGTAATGTATTCAGAGTACTTTTTAGATTACTTTTAGATAACTTTTTTTTATGAAACTGGTTTTCAATTTACCATTAAAAGTACCATATTGATATAAAAATGTAAAGTGAAGGAAAATATATTCCTTGAAATATGTACTTTCTTTCTTTCTTTTTAGAAAGGAAAATTTAAAAGAGGGAAAAGAAGAATTAGGAATAAATCAATTATGAATAATTTACTGCCAGTGTGTGTGAATAATATGTAAGCACGCAATCCATAAATAAGTAACTGTAATCTGACTATGAGCATTTTAAAATGTAATATACTCTAAGTACAAGTACTTATATTTTTGGAATCTGATTATGTAATCCAGATTACATGTAGGCTAATCAGTTACTACCCAGCTCTGATTATAGGCATATTATATATTATCGTCTTAACTATAAACTCAGCTGTAGCACAGTTAGTTTTAATGTTTACTGCACTATTCTATTCTCACAGGAAATAGCTTATTTCGCCAATGAAAAATAAGGTGAATATACACATATTAAGTGATGATGAGCTCACTTATCGTGGTTTTCAAATTATATTAACCTACAAACCTATATATTAACCTATTTACTACTTTGTACACACGTGAACAAAGTACTTTTGTTATATTTGAACAGCTTTGCAATGTAAATGGAAAGCTCAATAGAGCTCAATATGCCCACAGAAGTCAGCATATCATAAATGGCGCTTTCATCTCTCATGACCAGCAGAGGACGCTAGAGCTCTATTTCTCAGCGCATCTCAGGACAAGTAAGATGTTTTTCAGCCTCTTGTGTCTGCTCTGCACCCCTGCAGCACCATCAGTAAGTCTAAAGTACTCCGTCCAAACATGAAAACCTCACATTCTGAATATAACTTTTCAATAACATTGAATGAACACACTTACAACAGGTACGCTGATAAATGCTTTATAG
>NW_015779889.1:0-1063 GCF_001515625.1 Sinocyclocheilus rhinocerous | reverse complement strand
AACAGTAATAACTTCTCACAATTATATATTAGTAATTACCCTACTTGCTTTGGAATAAAACATAATTTTATGAAAGCTTAAAAAACTGAAAACTTCCATGTTTTTAAGTTTACAAACTTATATGGATTTGATACAGTTTTGAAGGCTCAAGTCTGTTGAAATCTTTGAAATATGAGACACTTTGTAGCAAGTAAACAAGAAACGCTCAAGCAGAGCCGTATGTTGTGCTTTGTGCAGGGGCCAAAAATGTATTCTGTCTAAAATGGTTTCTACCTTTGTGGATGGTTCTTGGCCATAATACTTGCAAAGTGACGAATATTTTACATCGATACTCGATAGTCAAAAGTCTGGCTATGCGAGACTGAGATATCAGCTTTCTCCTAGAAAACATCCCAGCCCCCTCACTGAACCTAGACAGCTGAGCCACATTCCTCACCATCACACAACAAGTGTTACAAACACACATGGAAACGCCACGCTACAACATACTGTTAAACAAGCAGGAGACATGCTGCTTAAAAAAGCAGAGAATTCAGAGAGAAATACTGCTCATGTATTCAGTGGTATGCAGAAGATTGCCTCAGACTTCTTGAGTCTGGACAAGTTGCAGCCTGTTTGAGTCTCACTAGGAAGACAGACGAATTAAACATTACAGGTGAATGTGCAGGAAAGGTAGAAGAGTTCAGAATTAGTTCAGATACACCAGTTTTTAGAAGAGGCAAAAACACAAACAAACTCATCAGGAATTTCTACAGCAACACAGCACAGGTCACAGAAAGCATTCCAACCCAAATGGATTTGCACATACTTTTAAACAAGAGGATCGTGGAACAATAAAGCACATTCATTCCTAGTCAAACCCAGTCAGGCCTTTTCATTCACAATGAATAATTCATAACATAACTAGGCTACATAGGCTACTCAACGAAGAAAATATGATTGACAGTTCACATGAAACCCTGTGTAACAACCTGACAGCATTACTACACTCAATCTGCATTTTTAAAAAAACGTTTTTTACTACCCTCAAAACAAAATTGCACTTTTTTTCGGCGTTTAGTTA
>NW_015779888.1:0-1063 GCF_001515625.1 Sinocyclocheilus rhinocerous | reverse complement strand
AAAAAAAACAAAACCTGTCCCATTGATGGCATGCAAATGTTTGTGTTGGTCTGAACTCTGAACAGACGCATTAGCAGCCGTTCATTCAAATTAAAATGTTTATCGTGCTGAATTTTCACAACTAATATTTGTCTTATCTAGCCATTTATTTTCATCCGATGTGACTTAGAGATTTCCAACCTGGTAAACCTGGACAAAGGTAGACTTCCTGGATAGTGAAAGTTATTCGTTTCACTTGGGGCCATCACTAAAATTCACTGGGCACACAACAAAAGTTTTAATTGTGTGGCCACTATTAAAATTTGGAACAAAACAAAATGAAACGCTCTTTATTATTTGTCACATCAGCTCTCTCAGCCAATCAAAGTATATCAAACTAAATGCCGTTATAAAATAACAGATTTTTAAAAAAGTTTGAAGGTGAACCATTGTAAAAATGGTCATTTAAAATATATTAGTGCTAAATGATCTGGTAAAATACGAGTTAATATTTCTGGTTTGTTTCGGATGGGATTTCGGGGATACAAAAAACAAAAAGGTTAGGAAACACTGACTTATGCTGGATAGCTACACTAAAACAATGATATGTTAAGCAATTAATGGGGAAACTCCCTGTTTAGTGACCCCCCATTCTGGTTTTGATGGTTATTTTGACGTTTCTCTTGCGCATCCATTAGGCTGCCAACACCCCAGCCGACATCACACACTGATATACTGTGGTGACGTTCCATTTGGACACTCGTGGCATCTGCCAGGGAGATTTTCCCTTTCCTGTGTCTGGAGAGAACACTGGGAAATGTTGTGAAATCTTGAGTTGCGTCAGCATGACATGTTTCTTTATTGTACAGATGAATTAGCACACTGATGCTTAGAGACGGCAGCAGACTCGTCTCAACCTGCCGGCCTTGTTCAGTCAGAGCACTGCCAGCTACAGCCACAAACACACAAAACACACACATTCTCACCCGCACTGTCATGTACATGTACATGTACACGACTTTCCTAACGCCTGCTCGAATGTGTGATTTACTACGTAGACTATGAACACATAAGGTCATCAGAG
>NW_015779887.1:0-1063 GCF_001515625.1 Sinocyclocheilus rhinocerous | reverse complement strand
TCCCATAGCTTTCTGGGTAATTACTCAACCTGTTGCCATAACAACAGTCTTCCAAATGGCCACACAATGGATCTGAGTGAGACTGGAGCAGCTCCGTAATGGCTGTAGATAGGAATCACGCCAGGTGTCGTCTCTAATGCTGCGCTATGACAAATGACGCTTCTCTGCTGACAAGCTGCTTGTCACATTAGGATGAGACTCACGCTAAGGATGTATAACAAAGATTTGCTTTATGCAGATCAATACTAATTTCGTAATACTTTTTTGCCCACTAAATATTAGCTTTTGTGAGTGAATGTCACAGAAGCATGTAAGATCAGAAGACAAGAAATATATTATATATTATGATGTTTTTAATAAACAAATGAAGTCATATTTGTTCAATTTTATAAATATATATATATTTTTAATTATGAAATTATTTCAGGACATTTAAGTACATTTATCCCTACAATTGTAAATACTAATAAATAATAATATGTAATTTTTAATTTTAATAATGAGAATTGTGGAGGACATTTATGTAAATTAATGTAAAATACTAATGTAAAATAATCTTATTTGTCTAACAAGTTTCATTTTCTTTAAACAGTTTCATTTTACTTTCAATGTAATGTATCCATTTTTTTTTTTGCAATTTCCATTATAGTAAATTGTTTTCAGAAAAAATACTTTTTATAGCATAAATTAAAATGCATAAATTCAAAATACTTTTTAAATAGTTTATTGATGAGGATGATGATAATAATAATTTTTCTGTTTTTGCATTATGGTAATAAATATTAGGGAGGGAATGTGTTTAAATGTCATGAAATTGATTTAACAATGCAAAATTACATGGATTCATTTTCTTAAACAAAATGTAATTTCTTATTTCATTCTTTTTTATTTTGGGGTGAAATATGGCCAAATAATGTTATGGTATGGTCTTGACTTTCGTGAGATTCTCTCTTGTATTTAGTGAAACCCACTTGAGAGAATATTATAAATCTTGTTAAGACTTTATTTGTCCGGCTGGCCCACAATTGATGAGCATATTCATTGTAATTTAATTTATTTTAAT
>NW_015779886.1:0-1060 GCF_001515625.1 Sinocyclocheilus rhinocerous | reverse complement strand
TTTTCTTGTGTATGTGTTTGTTTGAACAGCTGAGACCGAGAGGGACGGCACTGACCATCTGGATCTAGCAGGCATGCCGCAGAGGTCAGCTGACAGTGACAGCACACACACTCTCCCCATTTCTCCGGAGGGCAAGAAAAAGTCAAAAGGAATCAAAGCACTCTTTGGAAAGTGAGTCTTTTGGACATTGGGGATCTTTCCTTATCTAGCATATTTTAAATCCTGGCAGTGTTATTGTTCACTAAACCTAAAACTATTGAGGTATTATTAATTGAAAAAAAAGCGTAAAACAAATATTAGATTAAAAAAAACTAAAAACTAGAAATGTTGCAGTAATTAACTGAAATAAAATAAGTTGAAGTACTGCAATTATTAAATCTAAAAAAAAAAAACTAAAAAAATAACAAAATTACTAAAATTGAAAACAAAATGAAAATGACAAACTATAAAAATAAAACTATTAAAAAAGTTAATTCTAAATTAATAAATACTATAATTGTATAAAATAACACTATGCTCAATATTTAAAGAATATATTATTGTAATATTTCATTTAATTTCTAGAAAATATTATAAAAGTTGTATTGTTCTAAAAAAATTATAAATGTATTATTATATTACAAATATGATTATTAATGTTCTCATTTACGTCATATAAACCTATCTGTCTGTCTGTCTGTATCTATCTATCTATCTATATATATATATATATATATATATAATTATTTGTTTATTTATAGAGTTAAATGTGGATGAATTTGTCAGTCATTTAAAGCATGCAGTATTAATTCTTTTATTGGCTTATTTGATCCACCTCAATTTGAGTTGAATATGATAAATTAACTGATGACTTTCTCTTTCTTCTTTAAAGGCTCAAAAGAAGTCAATCAACCACATTCAACCTGGATGATAACTTATCAGAGAGTGAGTTTAAACGGGGTGGAGTCAGAGCCACAGCTGGGCCCAGGCTGGGTTGGTCACGTGACCTGCAGAACACCAACAGGTCAGCAATCACAGTGACACAGGATAGAGCTCCTTTTCGAATTGGAAAGATCTGCTG
>NW_015779885.1:0-1063 GCF_001515625.1 Sinocyclocheilus rhinocerous | reverse complement strand
TTTAACGCTATAATTTCCAGTTGTGGTCTGGTAGAAGCTGTGGATACTCTGGACAAACATTACAACTCTGCAATTACTTGTTACACCTATTACATGTGTAAACTTTTCTTTTGTGAAGCCAGTGAGCTCATTTGACCTTCCCTAAAACCAAACGAATAAATACGGATCTGTCGCACAGTAAACACGCTAGCCACACTTGCTGTGAATGTGGCTTTGTACTAGCACTATTAAGAGCCTGACCAGTGCAAGAAAAGGAGGATCTTGAAACCGTATGAGGAATTACCCTTCTGCGTCAAATATTTAGACAAACTTTAGGCAATTTAGCCACGAAAAAGATTGCTGCTAAAGGGAAAAATCCCTATTTTTTTAATGTTACAAACTCATCACCTTAACATTTGACATTACTGAAGAAACTCCAAAAATGCCAGCACAGAATTTAAATGTGCGCAAGTTACGTTCCACAGTACTGTGAATACTAATGCAGAGTTCAACTGTTTGTATTGCAGTTTGTAGCAATTGCAGACCAGGTTTTAAGCAACTGTCCACCACACACATTAACATGAGGATGTTGCTGGGTCACATGTCTGAATCTCAAGGGGATTCTACAGAACAACTCTGCAAGCAGTGGTTGGTTGCGGTGTCTGTAAATGACTAATGTGCCTTTTCGTCTATATGTGGCAGTGCTGGTGGCCACTGTTTCCTTTCAATACATCTCTTTCTGTGAGAGCTTTGCTTCAACCATTAGCCACAAATAATAAAAAATAAAAAAAAAGAAGAAGAAACAAAACCCACACTGAATTTACACATGAAGTTGTTGAGAACCATCTATCCAAAACTGATTGCAGGATAGATGCTTCTCAACAAACCAAACGAAGACTGCAAATACATGTTTGAAAAAGCTTTGAGGAAGGAAATAATGCTGATTATTTTGATAAATGTCATACCATCACAATGCAAAGGCATTGTGGGTAGTCAAAAAGCCCACTCTCAAATATCTATAGCTAGGTCCTAAATATGGCTGTGGCTCCTCTTTCAATTGTATAATATTGCTCAAAAGTTTGGG
>NW_015779884.1:0-1063 GCF_001515625.1 Sinocyclocheilus rhinocerous | reverse complement strand
GCCACAATCCATCCCATCCCATTATGCCTTTTATCTGATGTAAATAAAGCAACTCTCGCCGGACAGCAAGATCTTTGATTGGCCACAAAACTACAATGGTGGCTAATTAGCAGCTGAAAGACAATGTAGGGCTGATGGGAGATAATATCAGCACCCACATGCTGAAATCGCTCAAAAAAGCAGATGCCTTCAACACAGCGTGTAAGTGAGAAAATCAGAGAGAAAAAGAGGTAATCAAAAACAAGAGGCCTATTTAGAGATTAAAAAAAAAACATATTATAAAAGGGGGAAAATGTATGAATTAGCCAATGTATCATTTATATATCTTAACGTTGAAACATAAAAATATTGTACAAAATATATTGATTTAATCTACAAAAACCAATGCATGTGCATGCACATGTCTATTTAACCTTGCCATTCAGTTATTAGTGTTATTGTGGCATGCGTGACTGAGGGTTGGGTAACTACGGCAACGGTAAATGATTTTTATTATGCTAGCCTCTGACATCAATTTGTCACTGACTGCATCACCGCTGCCCTGTACTTGCATTTCGATAACAAACTTTGGCTGCGTTCATTCTGTCATATTTATGCTGCCAGTGCTACATCCAGCGCAAGCCAGACTAATACTTTAACCTAATTTGTCAGAACATTTATCATCTCTTTACTCCCTCACTCACTCTCTCGCTCGCTCTCTCTGTCTTTCAGTCTCACTCCCCATCCGTCCACCCAGTTCCACTAAAGACTGAGTCACAGCAGTTTTTTTTTGTCAGTCATGATTGAAAGCCACTCAGAAACATTGCTATTTTTAAGATAAAATTGAGTTTAGGTCGCAGTGACCAAAACTTTCTGCTTTGTTCGTTTGAATCCAAAGTTGCTTTTGGCTGAGGGCTTAAACACCCCTCATTCAGTCTCTTTAGGGAGTCGACTATTCAAACTGGAGTCACTATTCTATGAAAAAAATAATCTTTCAGATATCTCACTGAGTACTGGCTGACTTTCACTAACCTTCCCTGTTATGCAGTCACATTTCTGCTATTTTCAAAACTTTTTCTGTCTC
>NW_015779883.1:0-1053 GCF_001515625.1 Sinocyclocheilus rhinocerous | reverse complement strand
TCATATATTAATTTTGCATTTATTTGATTATACATGCATTTATCTTAATGTGTTATGTTACAACAAACAACTGCAAAAACACCTCAGCAGGGTTGTTGTCATACCTTTATTTTCTTTCTTTTTCTTCCTCATTTCCTTCATTGATTTCAGGTCAATCTTTACATAGGTCACACACGAAGTCCTGATTACAGTGTCTGCATTAAAAAAATAACGAACTGGTAAGACATTTTCTTCTCTTTTTCTGGTTTTAGTCTTTCAGTTGTTTGTAGTTACTGAGTTTATGTTTTGTTCAAAACGGCTGATGGCTACTATTTTGTTGTCTATGATAAAATTAAACCAATTAAACCAAACTACATGATTCTATACAGATCGGATACGCAAAGATCATCCATCCATCCATCCATGCATGCCACTGTAGCCTATCTAGTCACACATTAATATTTTATCATTTCATTTAAAAAAAAGATCATTGCAATTAATGTATAGATATTGTGAGTGTTTCTGACTGGAGCATGATGGTGTTTGTCCATTCTTCCTCTGATGTTCTGATGTCTGACTGATGTTTTGCAGCTGATGGTCTGTAGAGGGAGATGGAGATCCTCCACCTACTCAAACACAGAGAAACTTCAGGAATTATTCACAAATGGCTTTCCTGCCTCAGTTTATGACATATAAAACCATCTTTAACCATACAATGCTTCCAAAGACCATTATAGTTAAGATTGTCTGTATAAATAGTCTATGTTGATTTGAAGAGATGAGATGAACCTTTGTTGCGTTTGCAGCAGAACTGCAGGACCAGTAAGAAAATGAGCAGAAATGCACCACTCAGTCCTGAAATCACTCCAATGATCAGAGCATCTGAAAATTTGGGTACTGAAGATCCTGATGTTTTAAAATAAAAGGTCAGCAGTTCAAATTAATCAAGTCAGTTAAGGGTAGCTAATCATCTGCAATTTGATTATGACATGTTTTAACCTAAATTAAACCCATTTATTTATTAAAATAGCTTTTTTTAAAGGGGTCATATGATGCGATTTCAAGTTTTCCTTT
>NW_015779882.1:0-1063 GCF_001515625.1 Sinocyclocheilus rhinocerous | reverse complement strand
GGTCTCAATCATTCGGATACTACAATCCATGGAGGCAGTCTGGGTCAACTGAGCATCAGCGGAGGACCGTATCTACCAGACTACTCAGTTCGCCAGCTCACAGACCTACAGATCATTAAGGTAAACTTAACCATGCTGAGAAAAAAAAAACTGTTTTTCAGACAGCTGGATGAGGGGAAAATTCAGGGGCATGTTATGTTTCATACCCCATTATTAAAAGAAATGAGTATTGTATTTCTATTTCATTTTAAGACCATTAAAGTTTTTAACCTAAATTCTCATTACTGTAATGCTGAAAGAGAATTTCATTCTTATTATAGTAATGAAAATAATCCTGTCTAGATACATTATTCTTTTTTTTTCCTTTTATTTTTTCAATAAGAAAATAATACATAATTTATTTTTTACTACATTTTGATTTTATTAAAAAAATATTTATCAGCATTAAATTCAATATGACCATACTTACAATTGTACTTTACATATAAATAATTAATGACAGTGTGCACAAGGAAAAAGCATAAAAGCATATGTTAATTTATCATTTTAACATTTTTGTTTTCTTTTTGCATTAAAAAGTCATATATAAAAATACAAGTAAATTTGATTTAAAAAATAACTGTAAAAATTCAAAATTTGCAATTTCGATATAATACATTTTAATACAATATAATTAGACAATGCAACATTTACTTTTGACTCATGGTCCACAACCATGTTTCGATTTCTGGCCCTTAATGGGGATTTGGGGTGAATTGAAAAGAAAATTCATTTTCTTTATTAAAAATGTAGTCTTTTTTATTGATTTGGAGGTCAAATATGGCCGAGGTCCAATTTTTTTGAGGCTGATCCAAGAAGGACTCCCATCAAGTTTTTAGTTTTCGGTGTTCTTTAGCTTTGCTCCAAAAGTGCTAAAGTCCATACTTTTTAATAATGTTTATGGAAACAATAATGTAACATTCTAATGCTATATGTTAAAAATCTAATAGAATTATGAGATGTCTCAGTATGTTATGCTATTCTTTCCAGATCACTCGTAACCATTATCAGAACGCCCTGACAG
>NW_015779881.1:0-1063 GCF_001515625.1 Sinocyclocheilus rhinocerous | reverse complement strand
AGTCTAACAAATTAAAAGACCACTGCTTGCTTCATTAAGTGGAGACGAACCTAAGAATGTTGGCACATTTGTTATTGTGTGAAATCCCCTCGTACAAACACAGCAAGTCAGGCCTAATATGCTGCGTACACAAGGCCAAAGAGCAGTGCAGGACCACCCACTCTCTTTCCAATTATCATCTTGCGACAACCTGTCTACTCTTCACCATTCATCAATAGACGCACCACTCCAAAGAGGACATTACAATTAGATGCCTGTTGTTCCCCTTAATACATTTCTAGACAGTTGCTGGGAATCAATAGCTGGCAGTCCATGTGCCCCGGATGACAAACAGGATTACACCCCAAATCCTGCGTTCTGTCCCCTGCTCCTCCTCCTAAGTCACCCGGGATGTCAAAGACTGAGAGCTGGCTAATCAGCAGAACACAGGATTGTGAAAGAAATTAAGATTTCTCTTCGAGGCTCCTGCAGTGCACTCACAGTGGCATGCTTTCTAACTCTTTCTGGCTCCTTTTTCCAAACTGTTCGTCAGTTATTATCAGACAGTGTCCATCTGATCGTATGTAAATGTAACTGTGCATCTTGCATCACATTTCAGATCCATTGCTTCCTGCGTTTATCTATAACCCGCATAATAATATAATGCACACGACCCATGTACATTATGCAAATTAAGCCAATTAGGCCAGGAAGTGCATGAGACAAAGGTGCGCTACAGCTGGCTAGCCTCTTGGCCACAGCAGAAGCTGGAGTGTTTGCTTTCCCTGATTTAAGCAACTGGTCACAGAGGTTAGGTCTGGACGCATTCACCCCGCTCCACGGGGGGAGGGGGGGGCACACTCAAAGAGAAAGTTTCAGCTGCATTCACTTTTGCTGGGGGGATCAGTGATGATAGGGGAAACAAAGATGACATGCAACACAGGTTTCCCACAAATCCTCGGTCTAGCCACACTTAATGGTTAATTAGCCGAGCTCGGCCAGTCCCCTAATCATTACACAGCACATTAAACCCGTCCTAATCAGGCCTAATCCTGAATGTGTGCTCCTGATCTTTCTCCTCTAC
>NW_015779880.1:0-1057 GCF_001515625.1 Sinocyclocheilus rhinocerous | reverse complement strand
ATAGATAGATAGATGATAGATAGATAGATAGATAGATAGATAGTTTTCACATTTAGAGATGAGCAAACTTTTTAATTAAAAGATGAAAAGATTAGCAAAGTTACAACTCTTCATAGTGTTATTTGAAGCCATTTCTGTTTTTTTTTTTCAGAGAAGGGTTGTAAGTTTCTTTATGATAATTGCAGATAATGATTTTCAGTTTTCATTGAGTTATTTGTGCGTGGTGGGAGACGTGCTCCCACTCATCAATGCAGGAGCCTGTAGATAACTGACATGCTCCCATATGCTAAGTGTGGTAAGTACTGCGCTGTATCGACTCGCAGGAGCTCAGAGCATCGCCTCCATCCGTCATGATGATCCATGCGAGCGTGTGAACAGTCGGCCTCTCTGGAGTCTCAGGAAGTCAGACTGTACTCAAGGTCTGTTTGCCATCTCACAGCGGCCACAGCTCTCCAAACTGACATGATGACTGAATTATTTCCTCCTAGACTGCTGTGTTGAACGACTTTGATTGAATCACAGGAAACTGACTGAGTGAGACGAGGAATTGACTGAGTCATATAAACTTTTTGTGCAGCAGAGCTGGTTTCATGAGATTCTCAGTTGACTGAGTAGTGATTGTATAGCCGCTTCAGTCTCAGACCGGCCACAATCCACTCACTGACCGACTGATGCATAAAAACACTCGCAAAAACCACAAGCAGCAATAAGATTACATGAATTAAAGGGATAGTTGACCCAAAAATGAACGCAACTGGAATCGGCTGGATCGCCACTCTCTCGTGAACGAGCATACGACAGTAAGCGGAAGCTAGAGATTACTTTTTATAAAGTTTCAAATATGGATATTTTTCTTGCACAAATGCATCGATTTGCTGCAGGAGGCCTTTATTAACCCCCCGGAGCCGCGTGGAGCACTTTTTATGATGGATGGATGCACTTATTTGGGCTTCAAAATCTTAAACCCCATTCATTCACTGCCATTATAAAGCTTGGAAGAGCCAGAATTAATTAATTTTTTAATATAACTCTGATTGTATTCGTCTGAAAGAAGAAA
>NW_015779879.1:0-1063 GCF_001515625.1 Sinocyclocheilus rhinocerous | reverse complement strand
TGAATTAGAATTTTCTTCATAAATACTGTTATAAAAAAAGTATCATGTTTCCATAAAAATATAATGGAATATGAAAATTCAGCTCTCGCAGAGATAAATCACATTTAAAAAATAAATTAAAACGGTTGTTTCAAGTTGTAGTAGTATTTCAGAATACTACTAGTTTGCTTAATTTTTTCTGAAATAAATGTAGCCTTGGTGAGCTTAAGAGAATTCTTTCAAAAATAAAAATAAAATTATTACCAGCCTCAAATTTTTTTAATGGTATATCCACTGGAAATTAAACATACCCTTTCATACCTTGAAAACATAGTTGAAGAGCTGCATTTAACTAACTAAACTTTACTCCACAGCACTGATCAGATGATAGTTCATAATAGTTTACTTAAATGTACATAATTAATGCTTGACATGTGTATTTCTGTGTTCTACAGGTGAACTGTAATGTCATCTGTGGATCTGAGTATACTCCTGAAACCAAGCGTGCCATGTCTCAGTTGAATGAGAAGGAAACTCCGTTCGAGCTGATCGAGGCTTTGCTGAAGTACATTGAAACGCTGGAAGTACCAGGGGCTGTGCTAGTTTTCCTTCCAGGCTGGAACCTCATCTATTCCATGCAGAAACACCTGGAGATGAACCCTCACTTCGGTCTGTAATGATATTCTGCTCACACTCAAACAAAATGTTTTCTCCAGATATTGTGACTTGTATCCCCTGATCTCTTAATATAACTCCTAGTGATTCCTCTAATATTGTGTCCCTCAAAGGTGGTCATCGATACCGAATCCTGCCGCTTCACTCCCAGATCCCCAGGGAAGAACAGCGACGAGTGTTTGAGCCCACTCCTGAGGGTGTGACAAAGGTCTGGAGACATTTCACTGTGCAATTTAGGAATTGATATATTAAAACGTTTTAATTTTATACAAATTTTGCAAACACACCACAGGTCATTTTGTCCACCAACATCGCTGAGACCAGCATTACCATCAATGATGTGGTCTTTGTCTTAGACTCCTGCAAGTAAGCAGCTCCATTTATTAAAGAGATGGTTCACCCAAATCTT
>NW_015779878.1:0-1063 GCF_001515625.1 Sinocyclocheilus rhinocerous | reverse complement strand
GTGTGGATGTCTGTCCCAATTATCCCTCCCTTCATTCAGGATAAACAGTTTGTTCCTTAGGGTGCAGAATGAAACCCTGCAGAATTGTAACACTTCCCTATAGCTCATATCCCATCAGCATAGCCTTAAACAGTGCCCATCTTTTTAGCCACAGGTGATTTAATCACATTTTTACAAAAAGCAAAATCTCCAGTCTTAAAGTCTTATTAGCCACAAAAGAAAGGTTTGGGTTTATGACTTGAGGGAGTCCCCAGAATGCCTTTGGCAAAGGCATTTGTTTGCTCCAGTTAAGAAAAAAAGAAAGAGCAGCTGCCATGTTTTTTACGTGCCACTGAAGATCAAACTGAAAAGTCAGTCATCTACAACAGTACATTTAATAGACAGTGTAATGCAGCACTTGTTCCAGGTCACACAGCACTGCAAAATGTAAATCAACTCAAAACAGTGCTTTTACTATCACACCCATATCATATACCCATAAATCAATGCAAGGAAGCACGACATTGCGCATGAGCTCAATGACAACAGCAATTAAAGGCTGGAATACACTTTGACATGTTATAAAGTCATAGCTATGTGGTCACTTAGCTGTTCTGAGTGTTAACACGCTGCTATGTGGTTGCTAGTGTATTCTAGGTGGTTGTTAGATGGCCACATTCACACAGGAGATGAATATGTCACGTGTTTGAGTTTTTAAAGTGAAACAGAAGTTGTGATATTTTCTTTTCTTTATTTTGTGACGTACACCTGAGTGTAATGGGTATTCAATCTATCCATCGGTTGTTGATTGGATTTTGAGATGTTGGTGTTGCAATCAAAAGTGGAATGTTGTTGTGCTAATGCTTTTAGAACATTATTAAAGACTTGATAACTTTGTAAGAACATTCCATTAATGTTACTGGAAGAATGTTTTTTCATAACTTTTGAGAGAATCTTACCAGAACATTAGCCAAGGTTCTGAGAACATTCCCTGTTAGCATGAGACACGAGCGCAACCATTAAAGATGACGATGGAAATGTAGCGTATTGGAATGCATAAATGTGTTTCTTTCTTTCTTTCTTT
>NW_015779877.1:0-1062 GCF_001515625.1 Sinocyclocheilus rhinocerous | reverse complement strand
AAAAAAAATGCAGTTCATGATCCTTTTAAAGTAACTGTGATTTTTTTGTGATCAAAATTAACATGGAATGACATTAAAAATGAGCATGACTACCACTGTCAGTATATTTACATGCACTAATCTTTGACAATCCGAATAAATACAATCCCGTTTCAGATTCTGAAAGTTCTGCTTATATGAGCCTTAAGCTTTGCAATCAATTTCACATATTTGTTTACATGTGCAATATATTTATTCCGATCAAAAAGTCATGCATGCACAGTGCATCTATTCAGAAAGCCACCGCATTAATGTCAACGGAGCTACATGAGTAACATTATTATTTATGATTATTGATTATTTCGGTGCATGTAAATATAGCTTGTGTAAAACAAACTAACAAACAAACAACTCAAAAGCATGTTAAAATGATTTAAAGTAGAGCTTAAAAAGCATGCTAATCCAATTTCCACTGCTTCCACTCACATACGCTTCCAGTGTGAAACAGCCATAACCCCAATCATGCCGTCACAGCATCTAGACAAATGCAAAAAAGATAGAAATAAATGAGGATATCACAAGCAAAAACTTTTACAACTTTTTCAGTCCAATATCAAGTGATATTTCTTTCTCTATACTGTTTTAATTACCCCATTGGGTGATAACTGGTTCTTTGAAGGTTCTGTGGGACACAAAACAATCATATTCTGATTTTTCATTTTCATTGATCTCCACACTCTTCTTCAGCTGGAAGGTTTCATCATGGTTTGGTCTGATTCCTGTGGATTCAATCTCATCTTCAGGCAGAGATGTGCAATATTTCCTCATAACCAGTGTCATGTCTTTGGGGTAGAAGCCACTGACCAGACAGGTGAGTTTCAGCTTGGTTTTGTCACTGGTGGACCTTTTTGCAAACACATGAACATCTGGAGGAGCTGAAAACACAGGAATCAGTTTATCAATCAGTTTCATCTTCTACAGCTGCAGAACATAAAACAAATACAAACACATTTACTCACAAGTGTTTCTGAGATGCTCGTCTCCATATTCTCTGAATTTGTTGAGCCAGTCCACACACTCTTT
>NW_015779876.1:0-1048 GCF_001515625.1 Sinocyclocheilus rhinocerous | reverse complement strand
TGTGTGTGTGTGTGTGTGTGTGTGTGTGTGTGTGTGGGTGTTCTATTTTTGGTCCTATATCACAACTTACTTGAGCCAGAAACCTTCCAGTCCTTGCAAACTTTTATCTGAACATCACTGCTTAGAGATATCTTGATTCGTCCACTGTGTGCATGGTTGTCAAACTTGATCTGTAACCGAACGCAGCAGATTACCCACTTTATCAAATGAACTTTAACCTGTCCAATAGGAATTCCAGCTCTGAGTCAGACATCTTCCAGTTAACATTGAGAAATAAAGACATTGAGAGCTTGTGACGAAACGGCATGAAATCAACAAAATAAGTTGACATGAAAGAAATGGAAGCAAAAATGAAGGAGAAGAGGGAAATGTCTAGTCTTCATGTGACAAACCTCTATTAACCAATCCTGGAAACTGTGTGGTTATGACTAGTAAATGGACTTTTGGAAATGTGCCTTTTGAAACCTAAAGCAGAAGCAGCTGTCTTTGGATGTTAAGCAAACAGAGAATTAAGAGTTTCAAGACAGTTGCACTTTAGACATTCTACTAACTAGAAGTACATTTGCAGCTACATGTCAGCTAACACTTTTGTCTCGGTTTGTAGAATAAGTTGACATGTACTTGCAAAGTTAGGCAGTAGAATGTGTGTTGTTGAACCATCAAAATAAAGTGTTATAAAGCAGATGACTGCTAGTTGACATGCAAAGTTACACTTCCAAAACAAAGTGTTATCGTAAAGACACGTATGTGTGAAATTTAACACTTACATTAACTGTAAAGTCATAGCAGTCCGGTAACTCCTTATGACGCACTGTTTGAAGGTTGATAGCCTTCACTTTGAGATAGATGTTTACTGCTAACAACCTGGAAATGAACCACAAAAATGTCAAGTCAAAAATAAAGCACAAACTCAATTAATTTAATGATGAATGATTCAAATATAAATGTAATGCACACACCTTTGAAAATCTAAAGTGAGGTTCATGTCATTTTCCAAATCATCCTTCTTGTAGAGTGAAATGGGGTAAATCCAAAGACATTCTGCAAA
>NW_015779875.1:0-1062 GCF_001515625.1 Sinocyclocheilus rhinocerous | reverse complement strand
GATGTCCCCACTTTTCACAAAAACAAACCTGTGTGTGTGTGTTTTAACTATGTGCAGTGATCCCTCATTCCCTCGACTTGGTCAGATGCTTATAGAGTACGACCATCCATGGAAAAAGCTTTCAGAGGAGTTTGGTCCCCACACCAAGGTCAGTCCCCTTTCGATACCATTTTAGATACCAACCATATTTCCATATGTTTAAATGTTGGTAACAAAATTATTTTATAGACAATTATATATACAAAATAATGTTCTTATGACATGCAAAATGAGTATTTTCAGTCTGCCCTTTCATCCTTTTATCAGCATCAGTCTTATTATATTCTAGTGCTTAGCACGTACAGCCCAGTTTCTGTTTGCTGCGCAGCCATATTAAAGAGAAATGACAACCTAGTGAATATTGGATAGATGTAACTTAAGTATAGTCATTCTAGTCTTAAAGTGATTCAGTTGCAGGGTTAATATGAATAGCTGTGCTGTTGCTAAGTCTGTGACAGAGGCTCTCCTCTCACTGCTCATGGTGTATCCGCGGAGGAATCTTTCTGCTGACCAGTGGCGCAGCGCTCAGCTCTTGTCTTTGCTGGCGTCCCCCGCTGCCATGCTCAGCCCTGCATGCTGTGACACAGTATGTACATCTTCCACTGTGCAGATCATCAGTTATCGGTTCAGCTGTGTGGTTTAGCTTGGCTTTTTACATTGATTATACAATGCCATTGCAATCCATGAGGTCATGATCAGTAAACCGTTGTGCATTTGGCTGTTTGTATAAAGGACTGACACTGAACATTGTTTTCAGATGGCTTGTGAGTATCTGTCCATGGAGGCGATGGAGCGCTGGATCCTCAGTGAGTATCTGTTATGTACAAGGAGTCATGCGATTTCAGTACAATCTTCCAATATTTGTTAAATATGTCAACATCACTAGACAAATCATGAAAAACCATGCTGAAGTATTATTTTATGTTCATAAACCAAGATAGCTGCTCTAGCTATGGCTCTGAATCAACAGTGGAAACACTTTGGGTTTGTGTCATTTCACTGGACTCAAAAAAAAAAAAAAAA
>NW_015779874.1:0-1063 GCF_001515625.1 Sinocyclocheilus rhinocerous | reverse complement strand
CACCTGACAATAGAAATTCCATTTGCTTGGTTTTTAAAAATACAACCTGAAAATGCAGGTAGTGTGTGAATAGACTCTTTTTTTTTTTTTGAGAAAAACCAGTGCCCAGATTCAGGAAACATTCTTGAAATTCTTCTTAACTGCTTTATTCTTATTTTCTATGTTAAGAATTAAGTTATGAACATGTTGTATTCTTTTATATTTCCAAAAACATTTCATAAGAATGTTCTAATTTTTGTCCTCTTAAGCTTGTTCTAAAGTAAATCTTGAGAAGAATTTGAATTCCTAAAAAGTATGTTCTTATAAATTTGTGTAAATAACCCCCCAAACAGTTGGTCATGATTATGTGTGAAGTGACTTTTTTACAAAAATCAAATGTGTCTTTCTTTTTAATTTTATAATTACAAAATGTTGGTAGCATTCGGCACGTGAGAGTGCCCATAAAAAGGACTTCAGAAAGACAGACTTTGAAGTGTTTTCCATTGAGCTGTTTACTAAGTCTTCGACAAGAACCGCCATACAATCAGATAACACTTGTCATTTTCTTCTCAAGAAAAAAAAAATAGGATGTTCTTGTGAAAATATTTGAGAATTTCTTAAGAATGTTCAAGAACTGCAATTAGGAACGCCCTTACAAACTTCTTAGAGTTTATCTTTAGAAACTTAACTTCTTTGTTGAGGAAGATTTTCATGAATGTGATCTATAGTTGTCTCGTCTTATTCTAAGTGTAGATATTTTTGGTAAATTGTAACCATCTTTAAGATAAGTTTGGGCTATTTTTCGATAAATGTCACTATAGAGTCACATCTCTCGGCCTAAACTTTGTGTTAGTATATCATCAAATGTAGTGCTCTGATAAAGTATCGTATTGAAGTGTTCTCTCTCAGTGTATATGTGCCTCATATGCATAGACGGGGCTGAATTGCGTCTCAGTTGGCGCCGGGTTCTCAGTCCTGGCAGAACCTCAGTGATATGACCTCCTTTTGAAAAGCGCTCAACCTCTGGGGGCCAGAGATTGGTTCAGGCCTGTAGAGAGAAGGATCGGGCCTCCCCGCTCTCTGA
>NW_015779873.1:0-1037 GCF_001515625.1 Sinocyclocheilus rhinocerous | reverse complement strand
TTCACAACATATGTGTGAACTCTATTACTATTCGAAAATCATTTTATTTAGAATTAACAATATGTGCTTCAAGAATTAGGCTACATGAAGAGGTACATTATAATTTTTTTTACATATACTTTTTTTATTTGTATTTTTACATAAATCTGATGACTTTTATTATTTTTAAAATGTGGAAAGAAGTAAATAAAAATACATATAATAATACATATACACAGCAAAAAATACTTATAATGCAATAGTAATTAATAATATACACTAGCATATTTTCGGTTGTATTTCCTTTGCTAGACGGAGAGGCATATAAATTGCTATGAATGAATTTAGTAGCCTTTATGAGGTTCAAAATTATTTATTTATTGCTAAAAATGTAATGCTAAAATAGTGTGCAAAATTATTTTAAATTTGATGATTGTCAAACAAGCTGTTAAACCAAGTTTTTTTTAATGAGCAGTTTTTGCTTTCTATTTATTTTCTATGAGGTTTGCAATGTTCTGAATAGTTTAAACTGAGTGATTTTTTGTCATTTTTGTTCTAGCGATAAAAATTTAACATATAAAAATACATTTAAAATAAAATCAAAATAAAACTTAAATATGTATATAAAAAGAGTCATAATGGGTAACAGGGATGGAAATGTAATCTAATTAACATGTAAAAAATAAAAGTAAAATTTAAAAAAGCTAGAATAAGTAACAGAATTGCAAATTTAGCCTAAATGAAGCTGTCACTCAATAGAAGACAGTTTGGGACCAAATGGTATTATACTGTGTATGTTATTTGTATTAACTCATAAATGTACATTTCCCATAAATCAAATGAAAGTGGATGGGGGTTAGCAACAGCAGTGCAAAACATTCACTTTCAATTGATCCATAAATAATGTGTTGAATTTGTGTGTGAGTCACTTGTCACTTACTGGATCTGTAAGCCTGACTGCAGTTCACACAGCACCATTAGGAGGCAGTAGTGTTCTTTAACAGACACAGACTTGTGTGTGTGTGTGTGTGTGTGTGTGTGTGTGTGTGTGTTGCTAG
>NW_015779872.1:0-1062 GCF_001515625.1 Sinocyclocheilus rhinocerous | reverse complement strand
AGTTATATATATATAGTGTCCACATGACTGTTCACTGACTGTCTGATGGATGTGACAAGCAAGTGTCTGCCAAATGTTTAAATATAAATGTCTTGTACAGTAATGCTATACAACTTAGTTCACCAAGAAACAAGTCATGTTTGCAAGGTACAACGGGCTTCATTTATGAAATGAATTGTGTAAACCCGTTCTACCATAAATTGTCACATTCAATTCAACGCAACAGTTTATGTAACACCATGTCTACATTAGAATTGACGGACGTCACATTGCTTAAAACTGTCAGCACTGGAAATGTCGAAGCTACAAGTCACCTTAAAGGGATAGATCACACAAAAATGAAAATTCTGTCATCATTTACTCCCCCTCAAGTGAGTCCAAACCTGTATACATTTATATCTTCTGCTGAACACAAATGAAGATATTTTGAAAAATGTGCGTAAACAAACAGTTTCTGGTCCCCATTCACTTCCACAGTCTTTTTTTCCATACTATGGAAGTCAATGGAGACCAACAGCTGTTTGATTACGCAAACAGTCTGCTCACAAAGGCATATTCATTTTTAACAAAAATACAGTAAAATCTGTAGTATTGTGAAACATTATTACAATTTTAAATGACTGTTTTTGATTTAAATATATTTTAAAATTGTAATTTATTCCTGTGACTGTAAAACTGAATTTTCAGCAGCCATTACTCCAGTCCAATAAAAATTTATTTATCTGTTTGTTTGTTTGTTTGTTTATCAGTTGGGCTGCTTAATATTTTTTATGGAAATTGCAAAACATTTTTCAGGATTCTTTGATGAATGGAAAATTCAAAAGAAAAGCATTTATTTGAAATAGAAATCTTGTAAAAAATTATAGCCTACATGTATTTAAAGTGATTTTTGATCAGTTAAATGTTGAATGAATGTATTAATTTCTTTCAAGGAAAGAATCTCACTGACCCTAAACTTTTGAACAGTACAGTGTTATCATGTTTACAATTCATAGAAATCAATCCAGGATATTTGTAAATAAAGTAAAAAATGTATTCATGTTAAAAGGGAAATGAAAGTGG
>NW_015779871.1:0-1062 GCF_001515625.1 Sinocyclocheilus rhinocerous | reverse complement strand
ACTGGCGGGATTCATTTTCTCTTTCATTTCTAGCCTTCAACCCCCCCTCCCCACCTCACCCCTGCTCCTCTGTCACTCCCATCCTGCCCGCAGGCCTTTAACCCACCGCCGACTTCCTGCCCAAACATCGTGTCTCGACCTCAGAACACGGATCACTTAACTCAAATGGGTACTATAGGCCTTGTAAAACGGGTATAAGAGACCTTGCTGCATGTGAATAATAAAGCGAGTTCCTGTTAGGCCTCCTTGATCCGAGCTAAAATGGCGCATCCTTGCAGATTGGGCTTCGTATGTCTATTGTGTGCACGTGCATTCAGTGTGTCCTATGGGTTCATTTGAACTCGCCATGAGAATTAAGCACAAAGGAGCAGCATAGAAAGGAGGTTTCTGAGAAATAGACAGAGAGATGGCAAACACGTGTGAGCACAGAAGATGAGCACAATGTGGCCAGACGTTTTCTATAGCTATTTATATTCAAGCGAGTGCACCAATCAAGCAAGCATGTGCAGAGAATAACACAGTGATTTAGCGGCATGCTTTGTGCTCCATTCTTCAGTCTCAGCGGGATTTTGTGCTACCTCTGAGCAGATTTAGGGAGGCCCTGACTGTGCTTTACATAGATTGCCTGATTCCCCCGTTGCCAGAAAAAAGTTCCTGAAACCTGTTCTAGTACTGATTCTTTAGAAGGTCTAGGCAAGGGTCGCCCCAAAGAGAGTATCCAAAAATAAGCTTTGGGTGCCGTTACATCATATGAGCCCAATCTGTCTGAAAGCAGAGATGATTCTAGACATCTCATTTTTTTGTCTTTTTGGTACACCCACCAGTCAGGCTCAAGTTAGTCCTTCAAGTGAGAAATGCGTTCCCTCTGGACTTGTACCATCATTCAGCATCATTAATATTACTAAAAATGACCATTACTATAATGACTCACTTAAAGTCAATCGATAATGTGGGTGATAAAGTTACCAAGTAGCTTTCTCTCAAACTCTAGCAGTTTGAGAAATTTTGTATTTTATAACTGCGTTTAGTTGGTTTGATTGGCTGAGTCATCTGATGAGGCAA
>NW_015779870.1:0-1062 GCF_001515625.1 Sinocyclocheilus rhinocerous | reverse complement strand
GGCTGCTCTCTGGTCTGGCAGGCAAACCATCCTGTTCAGTCACACGTACACATTCATTCTGACGCCCAAACACTAGATGCATAAACAAGCATGCATGCATGCTTTTCGTCCACATGGCTCATTCACCACAACTAGCCATCCCTTTTTTTGTCTGTTAACATGTGGTGATTGTGAGTGAACTGAATGCACACACCATGACTTCTTTGAATACCTACTTTGAATATAGAGAGTTATTCAAATGGGCAAGCCAGAGGACTGCTGTTAAACCAGTGCATTTGAATGGTTCCTGAGAATGACCGCGTACAATGTACCCAGCGTTTGTTTTTGTCCTGTCAGTTTTGGCATTTCATATTTGGCCTGGATTAAGTCAAAGTTTGCAAACCCAGGAAATCTCATGATCTTGTGTCAAAAGAATCTCATGATCTTGTCAAAATCCCACATGCTTTACTGCTGTAGTGGCAGTATTAATGAATTAGCTGTGCTAATAACTCCTAATCGATTAAATACAAAACCGTGTAAGCTGTAATTATACACAAAGTAAGATTTTAGCCTGGACATGGACATACATGGGTAAAATTGTTACTAGTTCTGTCAGACACCTGTAGACACATGACTGTTACTGTATATGTATAGTTGTATGGCAATGTAAATAGATGTCAATGATAAATAATATACATTCTAAAGAAGTCAACCATTTTCTGTTCCATTTGATCTAATTTGTGAAATATTTGGCTAAACAAAATTACATTTTATATTTGTGGAGATAAATCCCTAATTTTATTCATATTGCTTCTCTGTGACCTTTTGATCTTATTCAGAGAGTCTTTATCTTTAAAAGCTACTGTTGTTGACCCACAGGTCCGCTCTTCCTCACTAATCCTGACTCTCATAGAAACTCATTAAGCATCGTCTGCTGCTATATAAGAGCTGTGTTCAATGTTTACTTGAATTAATACTTTTTTTCTTATTCTTTTCTTCCAGGATTAAGTGGGCAGCCTGCAGATATTGAAAAAAGAAAAGTAGCATTTGGACAGAACTTTATACCTCCGAAAAAGCCAAAAA
>NW_015779869.1:0-1062 GCF_001515625.1 Sinocyclocheilus rhinocerous | reverse complement strand
TACACTTTTACTATAATAAAACCATGGTTAATTTTCGTAAGGGACGTTTGCATAATTTTTTCAAAAACGTTAGTTAAACTTAAGTTAAAATCCTAACATAATACAAAACTGAATAAGACAGCAATTTGCTACATTTCTATAGTAACACCATATTGAAATATATTCTTATCTAGAATATTAAGTACTATCAAAACAATTAGATGTAGCTGAACACCTACACAGGAGTTAGTCTTAAAATTTCATTAGCATCTATACAAAAGGGGACCACTTAGGAATAATGTAAACATGGACCATGCAACATAGGCTATATTGAATTACAGTGAATTCTAAACAGTAGAGGAGCTGTCATTCTGGTTTTGTAAATACATTTTACAAAAGAAAACACTGTATAATGCTACTGTTGTTCATATTTTAGGCCGTTATTTTATGAGTGACAAAATGTGTTTGCTGGGTTTTTTATAAATATCAGATTGGGGCAAGTTGTCACTTTTTTTTAAATATCAAATTTGTGACAAATGTTAATTACAAATAAATTAATTACAATTTATTTTGGCTAAAATAAAATACACCTATTTTGTTTTTTTTACAATTTACTTTTTTTTTTTGCTATTCCTTAATTGTTTTATAAATGTTTTGCTGTTTGAATTATGCCTGTAATAGGTTATTTAATGGGTAGTTCCATTGTGACAATGTACCCCATATAGTGTGACAGCATGTCTACAGAAATTGACTTTCAAAAGAAATCCTACCCTCTCCAACCCTGTGGCATCTGTTTAGTTGGCTTATAAAATAACCTTCAAAATCTTTAATTTAAATAAATAAAATTAAACAGCTTTTTTTTTTTCCATTCCATTTACTATTAAAACTTTACTGCATATTTTTGGTCTTTGTGCTTTCCTAAAACACAGCAAAGTGGTGCGCTGAAGGTCAAAGTTCAAAGAAATGCAAAACAGCCCTTGCTAGTCTCAGTGTAACATCTGAGAGATACTCCAAATGTAGAAATATCTAAAGACAAAAGGTTTTGTTAAATGTAGAAGAGACCTTTTTTTTTTTTTTTTTTCG
>NW_015779868.1:0-1062 GCF_001515625.1 Sinocyclocheilus rhinocerous | reverse complement strand
TGAAATGCTCTCAAGTTTTCATATCCACATATTCAACATTAGTCTGCCAGTGCTCCTCTGACTGCTTAATAGGAGTTATTTTAATGATTAACAGGAAAACTGTTCCATCCGTGTGAAACTTCATAGGAACAGAAAACTCAGTTTGTTTTAGTTGTTTATGTTAATAAGAATATTATCTTAGATAAACAAAGGTATATTGCAGTATGAACATAACACGTCACTAGGGTAACACTAACAAATATATGCATAAGAACTGGGTTTGAACTGAACATTTTTATCATGTTAATAATCTCGTTCAATGTATTATGCACTTCCGTATTGCCTGATTTAGACAAGAAACTAAATTATACAAATATCAATACTGATAAAACACAAAAATGTGGATGATTATTGTAAATAATATGAGATGATCTATGCTTGCATGGAGAGGGAGCATGTTTGGGGGGGGGTCTTCACTGTAGCATTTCTGTGATTGGTTTGATGCTCACTCTTTGATTGGCTGACAGCAGAGGCGCCCATGACGATTGGCTGCTGCCCGTTCACTCCGAACCAATGAAAACGCTCGCAGTAAAAGACTGTTGCTGGCGATGGGTTGCTTCTAGTTTCCTCTCAACCAGTGAGAACTCCGATGTGCAGCGCGCGGGTTTGCGGAAATTGCAGCAGACGAAGTGCATGTGTGTAACGTTACTGCTGTGTTTTGTCTGTGTAGTTTAATCACACACGGGATCGAATGAAAGTATCGCAGCATGTTGAGCGCGACATCAGACGGAGAACATTCATCGCGCTCCGCCACCGTCACAGCTCTGCTCGGTAAGACATTGACACACATGTAGTATTACCATCAGCCGCATTTCTCACTAGTTTAGAGACTGATGTAACGTTATTTGTTTAGCGCGCAGACCTATGAAGAGAGCCAGAGATGATGAGACAGAGCAGCATCTACAGGAGTCCTGTGTGAGCCTGCTGATGAGACACCAGAACACACCAGAGCTCCTGCTGGAGATCACAGTGAGTCTGAAACCACATCAATGCAGTAACAACGAGACTCACATTTTCTTGACA
>NW_015779867.1:0-1062 GCF_001515625.1 Sinocyclocheilus rhinocerous | reverse complement strand
GTGGGATGATTATAAGAATGTAACACCGTTTAAAATGAGATTATACTCATTTCAAGCTGCTGCTGCTGCTACATTTGGAGAGGTAAGCTGTGGATTAGAGCAGGTTTCACACACATCCGCAGCGTGTGGGCTGAATCGCTAGAAGCAGCAGTACAGCAGAATGTCTAATTAAAGATACACAGTGTATTTTGTGAGTTTTATAGAGCTCTCAGATGGCTAGACTGATTCCAGAGCAGGCATCTTCAACTTCAGCTGCTTATATATGTTTTAAAGCAATTAGCCACGAGAGACCATGCTTTACAATGATTTTACTCTGCCCTGTCCTTAAGAACAAACTGTGGTTAAATCAATTTAACACACGTATTGAGTGGCTTATTGCTTTTATAAAATGCTAGCAACAGCAATATGATAAAGAAAAATGGCAGTATTCACTATAAACAATATTTTTGGCAAGCAATATACTTATATAGATAGATGGATGGATGGATGGATGGATGGATATTTTTTTATTTTAAGTTTAGTTACAGTAATGCAAAACAAAGACGGATGGAGTAGCAGAGTAGTGAAATGTTCCCAAGCTTTAATATGTAATATTTATTCTTTTGGAATGCATATAAAGAATAATGGGGGAGATTTTAGACAAGCAACGAGGAGGGAAAAAAACGAGAGTACTGTAGAGAGCTAATTCGAAGGCTACAAGAGAAAGAGTGAATAAACAGAGAACACAAAAGAAGGGAAGAATCTATTCAGGAAAAAAGTGTGAAAGTGACAAAGAAAGTGAGGGAGAGAAGATGAGGTGAAGAGAGGGCGAGAAAGCCTGGGAGCTACACACACACACACACACACACGGGAAAGATAAGAGATGAGAATCTCTCCACCACAGCTATCTATGAATGCAATCAAGCCTGACCCAAGCACTAACCCACACTGGACAGCATGGATATCTAATGAAGAGCTGTCCTCAGGGGGCTTTCAGACTGCTACGGTTTCACAGACACCATGTTCTTTCTCTCAGAGTTCCCTTACACCATCCTTAACAAGGGGCTTTTAGATGATTTTTAG
>NW_015779866.1:0-1062 GCF_001515625.1 Sinocyclocheilus rhinocerous | reverse complement strand
TAAACTAGCATAATGCAACACGAGGCTGAATCAACCTACTGTAAATATGGTTTGTTTTCTTATATGGAAAAATTCAGTGTTTTTGAAGGACAGGATTTTAAACGTAACAGAAAGGACGCAAGAGCGGCAGCCGTAGGTGACAGCTTGATTCTCAGCCATTTTCCAGTCTTACCATATGAGCTGTGGACCAACAGACAGCACTGAAACCAGCTGTTTCATTCCCACGTGCAATAACCTTGACATTAGTACCGAGTTGCCTAAACTTCTCATGAATCACCAATGAACTACATTCACCACTACACACTTGCTTAGAAAGAATGCAATAACAGGAAAATAAATCAATAGCTTGATTTTAAAATAAATGTACATTTTGAATTATGTGAAATGAGAAATGTGGAATTACTATGTAATTTTAGAAATTTAAGTCACATTTATTTATATAGCACTTTATGCAATACAGACTGTGCCAAAGCAGCTTCACAATAATAACAGGAAAATAACAGTGTTAATGTTCATCAATTATGAAACTAACTCAATTTAAGCTGTATAGCAGCTCTACAGAAGATAATAGACCATGTCAATGTGGACCGATGCAAATTTTAAATTTCAAATGACTATTTCAAAACGTTAACAGGAGGTGTTTCAGTTGTAAATAACATTAACACAGCATAACATGTTTTTATCAAAATATGGATGTTTTGTTTTAGGATTCTCAGAAGTTATGAAATGTAAACGTAAAAC
Source organism: Sinocyclocheilus rhinocerous (assembly GCF_001515625.1). Taxonomy (NCBI): domain Eukaryota; kingdom Metazoa; phylum Chordata; class Actinopteri; order Cypriniformes; family Cyprinidae; genus Sinocyclocheilus; species Sinocyclocheilus rhinocerous. The sequence continues at coordinate 321 of NW_015779866.1, read as the reverse complement.
TGGAAATGCATTGGGACCGTTGCGTTTGATTTTTATTGTTTAGATCCCTAAAACTGGCATAAAGTGTCATTATTCAGCTCAAGTCAGTGTTGATTCGGTTTAGTTCAATAACTGTCCAAGTTGCAAAGTTCATCAGTTATGAAACAAGCTCATTTCAGCCATAAGCAGCTGTAAAGAACTGACTTGAGCAGATGCCACTGTTGCCTAGCTCATAATTCGGCTCAAGTCCGTGCAGTGTTGATTTAATGTAGTTTAATAACAGTGTTGATGTTATAAAGTTACACTCTAAAAAATGCTGGGTTAAATATAACCCAGCGCTGG
>NW_015779865.1:0-1062 GCF_001515625.1 Sinocyclocheilus rhinocerous | reverse complement strand
GATTCCAGGGCCTTCCTGATGATTTGGAAAATGTTGGACGGGGCGCATTTCAACTCGTAAATTTCGGCAATCCCACCGGTGAAATCCTCAAAACCTTCTGTGGTGGAACCTCCAGACAGAGCTTCATAACATCCATTCACTCTGAATGAGAGAACAGTGTCACTCAGTGGGAAAGTGTGCAAAAAGAGAGACACAATATATTATATGACTCACTTAGCATAGGCCTTCTCCAGCAGGGCGCTCCAGAACTCTGAGCCTGTGGCGGAATGAACAAACAGCAGTTCTCCATCTCGAGTGGCCAATCGATCATCCACCACCACATCCACCCATTCCCCAAACTGCCACAACTGCAACCATCAAAACAAATTCACTTAAATTAGGGAGGACTCAGCAGATGAGACTTAAAATACAACCTCATAACACACGATTGTACAGCATCAAGAGTCAAAGCACAGTCTGATACACCTGCTACATCTGAAAAGCCTGTTATGATCTGGAAATGCTTAAATAACTGAACTCAGTGGCATAGCAAGATGTTGAATTTAAAAATACAGTAAGGCTGAGCACATAGAGGAACTGAGCAGAGACGCACTTCCTCTGGGATCAATGCTGTCCGTCTATTGAGTCAGTTTGACTTCCTGTCCTGACAAAAACATTCCACCATCACAACCCATAAAATCAAGTCAATGTGAGTCTCTGTTAAAAAGTGATAACATTTATTTGACATCTATCTGTCTAACTTCCTAGAAACCAGCTAGAATTATTCTGGCAACCCCCAAGCAACCTCCCAGAACAACCTCCTAGCAAGGCTTCATTCCTTAAAACTTTATCTCTCTGCAAACACCCCAATTATTCAACATTTTTCTCTTCACAAGCTGTCCAAGTGCAACATAACTTTCATATCTACTTTGTTTACCTGAAAGTGGAAAATTCCAGCATAGTCTTGCCCAAAGCCCTGGTTGGATGGAACGACACGAGCCAAAACGTCTTCATTGAGGGTTAGGGAAGCAATGGCCGCTAGGAGCCAGCAATCACCTGCAGAAAGGAAACTCTTGTGGTTGT
>NW_015779864.1:0-1062 GCF_001515625.1 Sinocyclocheilus rhinocerous | reverse complement strand
CATAAAATGTGTGCAACTAAGAGAAAACCATAAAACATCATGCAGGCGAACAAGCAGGAAAATTATGTTCCTAATAACCTAAATCTACTCTCCTGGCCATTTTCTCTGGGATGGTTTGAAATGCGTTCACATTAATCTAAAAGGCTATTTAATGCCCCGTGGGAGAGTTCTTTTGCTGTTAGTTGGTTGTAGTAAAATCCAGAGGAAGCGATGAGAAGAGTTGGTCGTCGGTCTTGTCTTTTTATGCTCTCATTAGTGAATTTTCATCCCATTCTACCTTTGAATAAAACCCCCTGGGCTCGTGCGCCAGTGACTCAGACCCACTTTTACAGGGGCCATCTGTCTCTCGTTTCATTTTGTTTGATGATCACTGTTAGTCTCGTCTTAAAGCGCATGATTCAGGCTTTTGGACAGATTGTCGATGATGGGCTCTGTATTTGTCATCACCCCTCCCCCCTGCACACTTCTGATCTGTTTTCCATCCCAGAGGCCATTGCAGGGAGCTCTAGGTCACCGGGTCTAAAGCAAGCAGGCTGGAGCTACATGTTCACAGCTGGCTCCGGATCAGCTATTGAGTTCACGGCTCTGTGCGCGAGCCAGGCAGGGCCTGTGTGTGACATAGCACGTCTGAGGCAGTCTGCAGGTGCTCCCTCACTGCCACACAGGCCTCTTTTAGCGGCTGTCTCATTAGCATGCATCACGTCAATGCTCAGATCAGGCCTCGCGATGCATTAGTCATTTGAAAGAACAAATTAACACTAGTGAGCAAGTATATACAAAAGAATGACCCTCTATCTGCCTCTGTCACTTCATTCTAAGTGGTCTTAATCTATACTGCAGTTCAAAAGTTTGGGAACAAGGAAGATTTATTAGAGAAGTCTCTTATGCTCCCCAAGGCTGCATTTTTTATTCAAAAATACAGTAAAACAGAAATAATGTGAAATATAATTGCAATTTAAAAGAACTGTTTCTATTTTAATGTATTTAAAAATGTAATTCATTCCTGTGATGGCAAAGCTGAATCTTCAGCAGCCATTACTTCAGTCTTCAGTGTCACATGAT
>NW_015779863.1:0-1062 GCF_001515625.1 Sinocyclocheilus rhinocerous | reverse complement strand
CCCCCATATACTGTTACAGACCGATCGATAGACTGAGAGACAGTGGGGGAGGGGAAGTTTTTGTACTCATTATTGAGTTTTCATAATGTTTGTGCTACATTGTCACTTACAAACGTATCAATACTTTTAGCTGCAGCTATTTCTGTTTAGTGACAGCTCTCAGTTTACATTGTCTGTTGTTCAGCTGTTCTCTGCTTCATACAGAGCAGCGTGTCTGCCAATGAGTCTGGATACTTCGTTCGTGTTGCTTTGTGGATAAACGCATCTCAATGAGCACTCACCTGGTCAGATAGAAAAAGATGTGTATGCTGACAAGGCAATTAAGACTAAGAGGGCACTCAGATGTTCCTGTTTTCATTTATGACTTTATCTCTTTCTCCTCTGCTATTTCCCATTGTTAGTATATCCACACGCCTCTAACACATAACTAGTCTCTCTTGTGTACTAGCTATCCACTGATTAGTGTGCTCTGTAGCCCAACCATTGATGCATTTCACTCTCAATATCATTTGTTCAGACTGAATATTTTATGAGCCCAATGTCCTTCATCTCAAAATATTGCACTCACAAATTGAAATGAAAGGAAACCCTCTACTAGGAATGGGAATCGTAAAGAATTTCCTCTTAATGATTTCAGTTCATTAATGATTCTGTGTCAGTCTTCACAGCCAAATGATGAGATAATTTCAATAATAAATATATTTAAAACAATTCATGCAAAAATTGTTTACACAAATGTTAATTCCTTACAATATTTTAGAGGTGGCATAAATAAAATCCTATAATTGGCCTTAACAACGTATTTAACAACAATAGGCTAATGAACAAACAATAAAATATGTCAGCATTCATTTATTTATTTGATCATTTCAACAATCAGCCCACTCATTTGGGTCTCACAGTAGTTGTAAGTTGCATGTTGTTAATCAGTAAAATTCATTGCAGTTTTTTTTTTCAGGAATCGCACGTAAGAGGCGACCCTCTCAAAAGCTACTAAAATGTACCTTTAAGGTACACTGTAAAAAATGACAGTGAATTTAAAGGTAAAAGACTGTAAAAATG
>NW_015779862.1:0-1062 GCF_001515625.1 Sinocyclocheilus rhinocerous | reverse complement strand
ACTGGCACAACAACATCGTACAGGTTTGGAACAAATAAATATTTCCAGGATTTTCATTTTTGGGTGAAACTATCCCTTTAACAGATGGCTTTTTAACCCTGAATGGCCCCCAACACTGCACATTTTGTGTGTATTTGTCACCCACTTCAATTCCTGAACATTTTATTAATGAGCTGATGAGTTAATCAAACATGCCAGATAAGAGAGCCATCTAAAATGTGCAGCGTTGGAGGTTCTCCTGGACTAGGATTGGGAAACACAGCTTTAAGATATTCCTAACCCTCTCACTGTTGTCCCCTGCAGGCCAGTGGCGAGGCAGTGATCAGCCGCACACCGGAGCATCAGGAGGCGAGGGAGAGCAGCATGCAGGACGCCTCCTCTGTTTATGACCTGCTGAGCATCGCTATGGCCAGGAGGGGGCAGTACGCCATGCTATCAGAGGTGAGATGAGTCAGCACAGATCCGTATCGACCCCACGCTTTGCAAACAGGAGCAAGTGACCTGTATTTTATGTACTAGCTTCTTTCTCCTTCTTTGTCACAAGTCGCCTCTTTCAGTCTGTCGATCTCTCTCTCCTCTTCTCTCAGTTGTATGGGTGCTTATTTCCCCTTCCTCCTTCGTCCTGTCCTTCAGGTTGTTTCAGTAGTTGAGCCGTTGCGTGAGGTGGAGCGTTTACTCAGAGACGTTCTCAGGTGAATCTGAATCTAAGTTCAATGTTTTCGTTCAGTTAATATCAACTGAATCCATGACATTTCACTGCCATTACTCAGTATTACCAACACATGCCTGCGTGTATGTCGAATGTAAATCCCTTTCTCATCAAATTTAAGCTAATTTTCTCATGCATGTGCCATGATGTGATGTGTACAGGATACACACAATCCCCTATCCGTGCTGAAAACAACAAGATCCTTCCTAGAATTATTTAGTTGCTGAGCAATGTCAACCGCATTATCATTTTCTAGGAAGGCTGATTCCCTGATTCGAAGTTTCTTTCTGACTGTGATGTGGTGTGTGATTGTTTGTCATCAGTGTTTGGAGCGGGCCATGAAGTTCTCCTAT
>NW_015779861.1:0-1061 GCF_001515625.1 Sinocyclocheilus rhinocerous | reverse complement strand
CGTATTCAGAGAAAAGCTACCAGTCTAAAATGGCATGAAATGCTAGATGATCTGTACTGTGAAATATGTGGCCTTTTGGAGAGAGGATCTGTTCCTTCAAGTTTCTTCCAAGTAGTCAGACTCTCTTTGTTTTGTGCCTTGTGCCTTCAGAAACGGTCCTTAGTTAATGTTTATCTGTTTAACCGTTTTGGAATTGAGTCACTATTATCATGTGCTGCTGGTTAGTCATAAACCAGTTTGTCAAATCAGTCTCTCCTCCTTGGGTAATTTCAGAGCGTCAGGCGTCTCAACACTACGTGCTCCTGACTGCTCCTCTGCGCTGGGTCGATACGCCCCTTCCGTCTGTCTCTTCTTCTTTACCACGCAGAACAGAAACACCAGAACAGCTGCTAAAATAGCCAGCAGTCCCACGACCACAGTTGGTACTACAATGGCCACAATATTAGGGCCCTGGTCCTGGACAAAGAAAAGTAGGGATGTTAATCAACTGGAGCAGTACAACATGATTGGCATAAAGAAACCAGATATTGTGATATGTTTTTATTCCAAGGCAATTCAGAATTGTAATAAAATAGTTTGAACTGAGGTAGCAAACAAGATCCAGGGTTAAACTTTATTTTAAGTGGTCCTTGTTACAGTGTAATTATGTTTAAATGCTGAATAATATTAATAACACCATGTACTTACTATAGGGCTGACATTTGGTTTAGGGTTAGTTGCATGTAATTATGCATAATCTACTGTTATTAAGGACACTGAAAAGTGATAAGTGTTACCGCATGCAGTAAACATTTCAATTTGAGGATATAGTAAAATGGAATGAAATTAAAAGAAATTCATACTTTTAATTCCACCAATTAATAATATGTTCAGTATTTTTTTATCAATCAGTATGAATTACCTATAAACATAAAAGTCCGAAAGATCTGTATTATTATTACTGTTATTTTCTTTAAAGAAATTAATAGTTGTATTCACCAAGTAAGTGTTTAAAAGTGTTTCCACAAAATATTATCCAGCACAACTGTTTTCAGCATTGATAATAATAAGAAATGTTTCTT
>NW_015779860.1:0-1062 GCF_001515625.1 Sinocyclocheilus rhinocerous | reverse complement strand
TCCCTACACTACATTATTTAAATTAAAATCATATATAATGTTTAAAGTGAAAAAGTAAAATGTTTCGAACTTCCACAATAATAATAATATTATATTATTTATGTATAAACATGTATACCGTAAAAATATTTAAATATTGCGTTTCCAACCAGCTGTAAAACTATAATTTCTTCTTTTACACTTATGACAGTGTATTATGATGATAAACAGCGTAGGGGCGTCGTATACGCGCGCGCTCTTCCCTCTGATTGGTCTCGTGCTTCAGGAAGCGTTGTGTTCTCGCGCTGTCCTCCTTTAACAAGCGACGACCTCCAAACTCACCGGAGCGATATTCCCGTTCACCGTGTTTGCATCTCTCATCCGTCTCCTCCGTTACCCGCCAACATCCCCGCTGTGTTTCCAAGAGCTCGCGTGATGGCCGCGTATAAGCTGGTGCTGATCCGCCACGGAGAGAGCTGCTGGAACCAGGAGAACCGCTTCTGCGGCTGGTTCGACGCCGATCTGAGCGAAACCGGAGCCGAGGAGGCCAAGCGGGGCGGCCAGGCCCTGAAAGGTGAGCGGAGTCCGTTTATTAAACCGGTCTTGTGTTTGTGTGGGGCCTGCGGAGATCAGCGCACTGCAGCAGCTGCTCCTCTCATGTTGTTACTGTTACAGTAACGCAGGATCGCTCAATATCGTGCTGCTCTTCCTCATCTACTCTTCAGCAACTGTAATGCAAGAATTTTAGCTTGCCAAAGCGTAAAAAAAAACAAAAAACCTTCAACTATAACACAGAAGTCATGATAAGATTGTTTAAAAATACGACATTATGACATTGAGTTCAGTAATTGATTTTTATATGTCTGCTTTTTGATAATATAATATCTTATAAATTGTCACTATGGAGGTGAAAACCAAAAAGAGGAAAAGGATGTTTTATCAATATTTAACAATATTCTTCTACTTTAAAAACAAAACAAAAAACAGTATTTTTTTAAATTATATAAAATAAAAAAATAAATTTTATTTTATGTATATGCAACTATAACAATAATTATAATATGCATTAAATTATAATAATAT
>NW_015779859.1:0-1062 GCF_001515625.1 Sinocyclocheilus rhinocerous | reverse complement strand
CTTGTGTTAACAATGACAGTCCTAAATAATATTTCATGATTTTCACACATGACCTTCAATGACCTGCAGAATGGTATAGTTATTGTGCCTCCCATCCAGGGCTAACTGGACTGTGCTAACATGTCAAACAGAAACGGCTTAGTTGAGACAATTTAAAAAATTCAGTTTTCTGTCGTCCACAGTTTAGATGTTGCAGATCACATTGTATTATTATTATTATTATTTATTTTTTATTTTTTTACCTAGTTCAAGCTCTTTAATTTTTTATGGCTCTAGAAACTAATTCATCTTGTGAATATTTTGTGTTAAAATCATTTTATAATATGAGTTTTTAACAAGATTCTTGTTAGTTGTTATTATTTTGATTGTATTTTGTTTGAAAATAAGATTTGCACCAACTGCACTGACATGACATTTCTTTATATTTTGAAGAAATGAATTCTGTTTGGAATAGTGCTATTCACTTACCTATACCATTAATCCTCCCCAATCCTCCACAATTCATTCCCAGGTCTTAGTCAGGTTGTTCCCCACCAGTAACGAGACTAAGCAAACCATTTCTTTATGGATCTTGCTTTGTGCAAAGGGGTGCTGTCTTTTTTTAACAGAAAAGACCCCTTTGCAAACTGCTGGAACAAAGGTAAATTAAAAAAGGCACAAGCACAGAGAAGGAAACTCTTCACAAATTTATGGCCCAAATGTAAGGTCTCCCAGAGTCTGTTGTTACATACAAAATAAAGTTATGCAAGTGTAAATATTGACTCTGCTGGCAAGGTGCAGCAGACGGTCGATAGATAAATGTTTGGCTTATCACTTGCCGTGCCATCTCTGCATCAGATCTTTCCTGACAAACCAGAGGAAAACAAATGCTGAATACAAATTTTAAACATGTCTGAGCTGTAGTCAACAGTAAAAATCAGCACGAAAATCATAGCCTAAAACTTGAGAATAAGTGCTGGTGTTGCTGCAAGAAGTAGTTGGTAAAACCAATACCAAAGGAGTTAACAGACTATGTAGTGTATAAAAGATTTGTTTTGCACCTGCATTTGTTTGCACATATAT
>NW_015779858.1:0-1060 GCF_001515625.1 Sinocyclocheilus rhinocerous | reverse complement strand
ATCTATCATTTTGACCCATACAATGTATTTTTGGCTATTGCTACAGTTTACCCGTGCAACTTCAGACTGGTTTTGTGGTCCAGGGTCACATATTATTTATTCAAAAATTAATTAAAACACATTTGACTTGAATACATATTTTCTATGATGAGCATGTTTTTAATTTATGGATTAAAATTAATTTATTTTATGTTTTATAATTTTTCATCTTATTTTTTACAAGATGAAAAAAAAGATTTTTCATCTTGTAAAATGTAGTGTGATTCCCTCAAAAACGTTGATGTTAATTAATAATTAATTCATGATAATTGTATAAAAATGATTTTTTTTTTTACTTTGAAAAATATATTTAAACTTTTCTGGAAGTAATGATTATGATGTTGTCACTCCAGTTAAAAAGGAAATATATTAATACTTTTGACCTGATGGTACCAAGTGGTACAAGTCTTTTCCTAAAAATGTTCAAAACATTTTTCAAAACCATATGAACTATCTGACATGAATATAAGTACATTTCTAAGAACTTTATAAATGTTTGATAGAAGACTTTATTGTAAACTTCTATATTTCCTTATCTTTATTATAGACTGAGATTAAATGTCTTTGACCCTATTACTTTTTGAGTGATCAGATGTATGATATTCACCCTGGTGGATATTAATTAGTTAAATAAATACATATATTTACATTGAGTAAGAGATCAGAATAGCATAGACATTTTGGATTCTTTTAACTTGGGCCAGTTAAAAGAATCACACAACCACACAGAGCATTATAGCAACCACACAGAAAAAAAAGCTTAAAACCATCTTAGCAATGCATTGGCACCCACCCTCAAAACCCTAGCATTTGCACCACTTATGTTTTCTCGTACCTTATGTAATTTCAACTGTGATGCCAATTTGCATCACTCCCACACACATACACACAAAAATGTATTCCTTAGCGACATAATTCATTTACTTTAGATTAAGTAGATTTTTTTTAACATCATTTTGTGCTCACTTTTATAGCCAAAACGTCCTCTTGCAACATCCACACTGAGTTTGAGTGTGGAAAT
>NW_015779857.1:0-1062 GCF_001515625.1 Sinocyclocheilus rhinocerous | reverse complement strand
TTTTACGTTACATTTGATAATTATTTTACGTGCTATGACTGATAACCAATAAACAGCACATATTAAACTCATTTATTATCCTATTTATGATAGAAGTGAAAAACAAAACACTAACAACTAAAATCAGTTGTTTTAAATGTAACTGACTTTATGTATGTATCACAACATTTTAATGTAGTGCATGGAAAATTGATGTTATTTTAAATTATTTATTAATTTATTAAATTAATTATTATTTGTTATTTTAATATCATTGAGACACTATTAATGTATGGAAGGATATTCCGGACAATTTTACAAACGGAATTGCAAATTGTATTGTATCTATATGAATGGATTTGTTAATATTTTGATTACGTTTTGTCATTATATTTTCTGATGTCATGTTAAATTTAGTTAGTTTTAGTAATTTTATTTATTTACTTTTTTTTATGTTTATAAATATGTCTTGAAAATGAAAATGAGAAAAGCTGCCTTGAAAACCACCTGAAATAATATGTTATTTACATTTTATTTGATCTAAAATATGTTCAGTTTTTTTTTATGGTTTAAGTTTTTTAAACTATAATAACCCTGTCTTTAGATGACCATAATGATGAATATAAATGTAAAAATATGGGAAAATGAGCATGCACAATTAAATTTAAAATCTAAAATATCACATACTGGCTGATATACAGCATATTGTCAAATATTAATAACCCATTTAGTATTAACACATAGTGCATCCATAATAGTAAAGTCATGAAAACCAAACATATGACCGGTTTTATGAATGAAGCAGATATCTGTGCATCTATAGGATAAATCTCATGTGATATACGCCTCTTTTGTTTTGTTTTTCAGACGATGGAGTGGAAGGTGCAGAGAATGCAGGTATGTTTCCATCATCTCATGTGCTGTAATAACTCTGAACTCTGTTAGCAAACAGTAATAAAACTGAGCAACAGCAAGGTTTTACAGCTCTCTCTTCAGGTTTATTTGACAGTTTCTCATAACCGCGATCTCAGTGTGTTTATTCAGCTCAACCCGTTGACGGGGTCCAGTATATATCACCTGCGT
>NW_015779856.1:0-1062 GCF_001515625.1 Sinocyclocheilus rhinocerous | reverse complement strand
CAACAATTTCCATTGATTTTATTGATTCGATATTGCAGTCCCAGATTTCATACTGGCCTACTTTGTTTCTTACTATTAACCTTTCACTTTTTGTTTTGGAACAAGTGCCAGCCAGTCTCATTCATCTTAATTAGATCGATCATTTGTAAACAAGAACTTCGGAATTTAATTAAAAAACTGAGATAAGGTGCCATTACCGGTGCTCTTCGGACGAACATATCGCCCCATCTCTTATTTCTCAGGCCTGCAGCTCTCCATCTCACCTTATTACTCATGGCGTCTGACACAGACTAAACAGCTCCTTTATTTAATCGGCCTAAAGCGTGTCCCTGCAATACACTCTGATCACGAGTGGAAATTGCATCTGTGTAGCTACGTCTAACAGGAAACCATGGTTACAGTTAGAGTTAGTGTGTTGCTGTGAATCTGCTGTGAATAGACAGCACATTTCTATAAATATACAGTACAAAGTCACAGCTGCTACATCATAGGTGTCAATATCGGCATGGCAACTGCATCCCTGCATAGCAAAATAAAGAGTTAGAAAGCACTATAGTCACATGCTTTATGGTCATTCCATGGAGAAAATTTGCATAAATGTTTTTATTGTAAAACAAGACAAAAAAAAAGAATATCTTTAAAAGAAGATACATTTTCGAAAGCAAAAATTGCATTATTAATATTAAGACTTTTTAGGGAATATATACTGAAATAATAAAAATATTCTTTATATAATTAAAATATTCTTGCTTCAAGCATAAATCAAGCAAAATTTACTAAGTAATTTGCTTATATCAGAAAAAAAATATATATTTAATACAACTTTGCTTTAAATTATTCTATCTTTAAGTATATAAAACAAGATATTTTAACATAAAAACAAGAAAAATACTCATTAAGAAAACAATGCTTTGTAGTTAGCAAGGAAAGAGGAAATAACTAAACTCTGCAAGCAACAAAGTTGCTCAACATACAAACAGAGTGAATCTCATTTTGCACACGGCACTTATAATACCGGTCTTTGGTTATGATTTCTTAATGCTTTTGATGTGTAAATCATAA
>NW_015779855.1:0-1062 GCF_001515625.1 Sinocyclocheilus rhinocerous | reverse complement strand
ACTTATTGTCAAAACTGCGGTAATCTCAGTTCTTACTGTCACACCTCATGGCTTATGTGGCTTATTGTGAGTGAGTCCTTTAAATATGTTCTTAAAAGCAGGATTAAGATAATGTTAAACAAGACCAATAACTAGCTTTTCATCTTTTAAAGGGATGAAAGGGACAAGTCTGTCATCATTTGCTCTCCCTTATGTCATTTCAAAACTTGCAGGACTTTTTCTTCCATTGAACACAAACTAATAATCTTTGCTGTCCTTTTAAGATGCAATGTCCTGTTCATGAATGAATCGTGCATTAGAGTTGACTCTTTTGAATGAATCAGTTGATCCAGTTCACAGAATCAGAACATTCATCAGAACTTCTCCTTTGTGTTCCATGGAGATAAGAATCATATGGGTTTGGAATTACTTGAAAGTGAGTAAATGATGAATCCTTTAAGCTGCAGATATCTGCAAAACAATTCTGTCGTGCCTTGCAAAACATCTTTTTAAGATGCGCAGGAGATTTACATGAGATTTACAGGAGACGTGTAGAGATGTTGTCCTTAGACATCGTCTGTAAAGTAAGGTCATGTTTTGGAGTGGAATGATTTTCATCGAAGCCCTGAGACTCATAAATGTGACAGACCGCATTCAGCCTCGCTGATAGCTTGAGGTTTTACCTCCCTGAGCTCTCGGAGCGTCTGCCAAATCCTCAAAGAGCAGAGCATTTACAGACTTGTTCTGTGTTTTCTGTGCTGATTTGAGGTTAAATAGAATTCCATTCACATGCATGCATATGTGTACATGTATATACACACACATAAATATTAATATAAAAGAAAAACATATATGAAATATAAAAAATATTTTTTCTAAATTAAACTGTTCTGCCAGTGTTAGTTTTAATAAAATAAAAAATGCGTAAGTTGTGAAATCTCTAATGATAGCCACATTATACCATCAGAATTTCTATTATAAATATTATATTAATTTAAAATAAAAAGTTATTTATTACATTGAAATGTAATTACTTTAAATGTATTAATTTAATATTAATTAATTAATTTATTATTATTATTA
>NW_015779854.1:0-1061 GCF_001515625.1 Sinocyclocheilus rhinocerous | reverse complement strand
TTTTTTTTTTTTGAACAACTTATCTTTGTACAGCGAGTGTTCATATATTGACATTAGTCTATGTCCCAGTAGTATACTGGATTTGTAGAGTTAAACTAATTATTGTGTATATACTTACATTAAAAAGTTTAGGGTCAGTGAGATTTGTTTATTAATACTTTTATTCAGCAATGCATTAAATTGATCAAAAGTGACAGTAAAAATATCTATAATGTTACAAAAGATTGCTATTTCAAATTAATGTTGTTCTTTTTATTTATCAAAATATCCTCACAAATATTTTCACAAAAATATTAAGCAGCATGACTTCTGAAGGGTCATGTGACACTGAAGACTGGAATAATGGCTTCTGAAATTTTAGCTTTGCTGTCACAGGAATAAATTACACTATAGAGCTATTCTAAAGTGTAATAATATTCCACATTTTCGATCAAATAAATGCAGCCTTAGAGACTTCATAAGAACATTAAAAATCATACTGACCCCAAAATTCAGTGTCGGCTGCAACACTTGTTCCATTATTCAGAATGTTATCAATTTGTCTAATCATGGTCAAAACAAACACACATACACAACTTCACCCCACCCAAAAAAACAAAACAGTAGTGCTTCATAACAGAATTTGTCATCATGAATATTAATTTTGTTGAAATGCGGCACATTTACCCGACCTTCACCCATTTCTGCTTAGACAAAATCATTACAACTACAACAATCAAATGATTTCTTCATAAATATAGCTTTATACGCAAGTTATAATCACGGAAAATATCCACACAACTCGTACCATATATGATTCTCTAGGTTTATGTGCTTTTTCATCATGTGTTTGTGAACAGTGGTATGCTGTGTTCCCCATATTACACACTGCACTCAAAACACAACTAGGTGTGTACTCAGTCACATATGGTAACATTAGCAGTGGATTGTGGTGTCTGTGAATGTTGGTTTGTAAAAGTTGCAAAATTATTATTTTTTGTACCTCATAGAACAAATTCAAAACCTCATGCACATGTAGATCTGTACTATTAGTATTGTGACATTACTCGTCACCAGTTAAA
>NW_015779853.1:0-1062 GCF_001515625.1 Sinocyclocheilus rhinocerous | reverse complement strand
ATCACCATGACCCATGCGACAGGTATGGTTATTCTTGTAGGATACTGAAGCGGATAACAAACAGCCTGATGTCGATCAATAGCAATACAAATTAGATGAAAAATAGACACTGATGTGAGAAACAGGTCAAAACTTGAGTGCAGCAAACAGAAGGCATCTCCATAGTACCAGCAGCCATCCACAGAACGGATCATACTGAAAGGCATGACCACCAGTCCAAGCAGCAGATCTGCTAGAGCCAGAGACATCACCAGGATGTTAGTGGGAGTCTGGAGCTGTTTGAAGTGCGCAATGGAGATGATGACCACCGAATTTCCTAGAATGGTCACAGTCATTGCAGACACCAATAGGAGATACACCACAGTCTGAGTGGAAACATGATGTGTCCCTCTAAGACAAGAGTTGTTCACTGCAGGAAAACAAAACTGAGTGAGATCGTATTCTTGTGATAAATCCATCCTCTCAGTTTCAGAAAACTAGAACCTATAAAATGCTGTTTTATTTAGTCTAGACAGGCCTTTAAATATTCTCCATCCTCTTTTCTGACTCTCTCACATCATCAAAGGGCAGCAAATGACAATCAAGCGCTCATTAAAAATGAAGAAAATATGCAGTATATGTAAATAAGTTACATCATTTAAATATTCTGGCTTGTCCATTACTCAAATTATTTATCTTATAAAAGTACTGTTTAAATAAAATTGTGTAAAAGACCATATAAATGAAAGCAACGCCATTTATCTCATGACAAAGATGAAAAATTAATTATTTAATAAAAAATCTCTGGAAGTGAACACCCATGATCTGAATTGCTGTCATTGAGATGAATAAGAATTAGGCCTATAGGGCTGACTACTGACACAAAGTGACAATTTGATTACAAGGTTGTGATTTGATTAAATTCTGATCTCGATTCGATTCAATTTTGATCCACTTGATCTACATCAGGTACAGCACAGTGTTTCTCAAAAAATCTCTAACTAATAAAAACTATACAGTAAACTTGTTACTATAATATTAAAGGATAAATTGAACAACTGATTTGTTTAGAAACATTTGAAG
>NW_015779852.1:0-1062 GCF_001515625.1 Sinocyclocheilus rhinocerous | reverse complement strand
TGTTCTCCTTGTAGCCGAAACGTCTTTGAAGCGCTGGCTTTTAATATGGCGTGTTTACCTATGAAAACATCTTGATTGGCTCTCAGCCTTCAGCCATCGAAAGCCGTAGCGGTGAACATAAATCATTCACGAGGTAATTCAAGGGAACAACCGCGCTGGAAACGGGGACTGATATAACGATGACCATTTAAACTGTTTACAGTCACGGAAAATAAACAGCAATTTGAAAAGTGTTAACGCTTGAGCAAATATTTAAGATGGTGAACACATTTTGTGTCTGTGATATCTCATACGCAACCCATTATAGGTGCAAAGCTGTGCACATTTTAGTGCTTAAATGCTTATATTTTCTATTTGAAATCATTCTGAAATGGTTACAGATTCTGATTTTAAGGAGTAAAAATATTATGGCACTTTTTCTCCATTGCATCTGTTTGCATGTGTAGAAACACTCTGAACATAGACCTGATTTACACACCTTTGATAATCGTATGTAGCGTGATGATCAAAGATGGGGGTCGTTGCTGCTGACTCTGGAAAGGATCATGGTGTTGGAACAATAATTGATGCTGAGCCGAGGGCGAACTCAGGCATTGCCACCGGTTGACACCCATTACATTGTTCAGCGTTGCTCACTTTGCAGGTTCACGGCAGATAAAAACACAAAAGGGGTCGGGCTTTTGGGAGAGATGTCTGCAAGTACGACAGTGATGAATGGCTCTTGATGTGTGCTCAGAAAGCGGTGAAATTGGGTTGTGGTGCTGTGCTATAGCTTTGGGTCACATGCATCTGTGCTGGTTATAATCAGATGCTGGCAGGCGGGGGGAGTCTGAAGTTAGTCTGGAATCGAAGTTCACGTCAACAGAAATGTCTAAACTTTTTTTTTTCTTGTTACTCTCTACTGGATTTTTTTGTGCGTGATTGTCTATGAATATGAAATAAAATTATAAATTAAGAACAACTTTTTGTGTACTATAATTGTACAAAAAGTCATTCTGTAATTTTGTGCAAATTAGTAGGGAAGACCTGGGACAATTGCAACACACTAAATATCATAAACAA
>NW_015779851.1:0-1062 GCF_001515625.1 Sinocyclocheilus rhinocerous | reverse complement strand
GGAAATATCCCTCCAAACCACTAGGGGACACATATGAGATTGCACGACGGATCTTCCTCAAATACTTCCCATATACTCTGAAAAGGCTAAAATGAAGGGAACTTGTTTGATCCTCAGACCATAAATTGACCATAAATTGTTTGATCCAACGACCACAATGTATTTGAGGATCAAACTAATATGGTGTCCAACCAACAGTCGGAAAAAAAAAACAGCTGGCATTTTATTTAACTTCGTACTTTTCTTTGAAAATAATGCCCAAGCTATCATGAGGGACTTCTTGTAGAAACTTCTAAATGGTTTATATATCAGATACAGAGGTTTACTGCATTAAGAATGTGTTTTTGTAAAAAGTGTTGAATTTTTAGGCCTGAAACAAATTGTGCAATTTTGCAGTCTAGCTAGCTTAATTTGGCACATATTTAATACTGCAATGCAAGTACACTTTGCATTCTCAGTGAGGGGTGCGATAACAGTCATTAGCAATGGCAGGAAAACTTGCTGAGCAAATGAGTTAATTCTATCGGCCCCTTGAGTACTGTTATCAATGGTCTTGCAATGAGTTTGCCAAGCATTTGTATCTGTTTGTATATTTGTATAAAGTGTGTTTCTGGCCTTACTGTGCTAGTACAGAAAAATTTACTGTGTTTTTTTTTTCAGGTTACTACTGACATTCCAGGTTTTTATCTATGGCAGATATAATGTATATACTTAATGTATATACTTATCTATTTTGCCACCCCTAAAATTGTGTGAAATGGAGTGAAAATATATTGACATAACATGAAGACATTGCTGTAACTTTGCTGTTTTGTAATATATATAAAAAAAATATAAAAAAACTGGGTCATTCCCCCGGTCTGGACCTGCCAGGCGAAACACTGCTACAGAAGTTGGCGACATTGTCTGTTGTGTTTTTTTCATTCACAACCCGAATGCAAAAATATCTTTGAAGTGATCCTGTGAATCCTTGAAAGTTTATAACTAGTTTGAGATTGAGTAGTTGAACTGTTTTGGAACTTGTTATGGACTTTGTTTTCAGTCTACAATTTCGTGTTAGTT
>NW_015779850.1:0-1062 GCF_001515625.1 Sinocyclocheilus rhinocerous | reverse complement strand
GTTACCTGTGTTACTCTTTTTATGTTTATCGTTTTACAGTTTACACTGTTGTTGCATTTGTTGTCACTATTATTTATTTGTCGTGGCGAATCTTAAGATTTTCTATTTATTTATTATTTATTTTTTAGTTGTCACCATTAATGTGATATGTTAAAGGGATAGTTCACCTTCACGTCCCGGTCCCTATTGACTTGCATAGTGTTTTTTTTTTTCTATACAATGGAAGTCAATGGGGACCAGCAACTGAAGGCGAACTATCCCTTTAAATATTGAGGTTCTTGCGCCGGTGGTATGTTTTTCCAAAAATTGGTTTATCGACCGTAATAAAACACAAAAAAAGACATGTTAAAGTCAGAATTAAATGCAATATTGTATTGAGCTGTAGAATTATTACTATTTTTTTTTTACATTTGTTTCATATTTAGTGTGATCTCATTACAACTCTTCAATACTTCGCAGATAACAGCTCTGGATATGGCTGGCCAGAAGGCGAATTTGTAAGTATTGAGCAAATATCACTTGTTTAAAATACACAGACAAGGTTAAAAGGTCTGGGAACATTCATATTTCCTGTTGTGTCTCCAGGAGGTATCACTTCCTTACCGTACTAATAGATAGCAGCTGATTTGTGTCATCTTGATGAGCATCTATTGTCCATCAGTCTTCTCTGAGAGCTGTGATGTCAACAGTTTATTAGTATAAGAAAATCAATCCCACATCACCCAATTACATGATCCCATTCCCAGAACCACTCATACAAATTGTTGGCACCCCACATCTTGAATGGGCGTCAATGGAAAGAGATGTTTCCCTTGCCCCTTATATGGCTAATCTGAACTGGTAATTAATATACCATAAGGCCATCATCATCATTCAGTATAACTGTTTACCTCTCGTGACCTAATTATTGAAGCATATGAGCTGTTATATGTCATTATTTGACATCTTTTAACACATCTGAACAATCCTGACCATTTTGTGTACATTAATCTGTACATTTTTAGGACGAGGAAGATTGTGATACATATGAAGCTCCACCATGTGAACGTCCCACCATTAAAG
>NW_015779849.1:0-1062 GCF_001515625.1 Sinocyclocheilus rhinocerous | reverse complement strand
AAATATGAATGTTGATGCCATTGTAAAATGATTCCAAGACTTCAGTTTTAAGAGTCATGTCTGAAGTTAAAGAAATACGTCAAATACAAATCCAATGACAACTTGTCAGAACTATTTTTCACCATTATAACGTCAAATTAGATAAATACATTGATGGAATATACGTTGTGGTGTTAGATTTATTATTAGATTTGTTAAATTATTCAGTGTATTGTAAATACAATAATACAGCTACAATAATGCCCATTATTTATCAAATTCAATGTTCTACAAGCTTCTATATCACTGTCTTGGTTGCAGTCTATAAAATGATAATGTAGGTATCAGTGCTTCACTCCACACCTGAGCATTAACACTGCTTCCATCTCTTTTTGCCTTGTGTTAGTAAAATGTTCTGAGATGTCACACTTAACAGTATAGGAAGTGTATAAACGTGACAAGATCAATCCTTAAATTAGCCTTGTGCGCATTATAGGAAATCCTCACAAGAGCCATCAGAGGTCGTGCTAAACATTTCAAGCTAATGGCATCATGGAGGATCACTGTCTGGAGGATCTTAGCAGGGCAGAAACAGATGCTGTGTCTACTCTGACTGTATGTTGTGGGATTACAGAACAGGCATGAGGCAGACGTTACTAATTCATTTCAAATCCTTCCTAACACCTTTAAAGAGATTTGCGAGGGCTAAGATGCTTTATGAGTGTTTTGTGCTGGTCTTTGGAGGGCACACAGACACAATGGAAAAAGCTGAGACTGTGCAGTTGTGTTGAAACAGTTGTTTGAAAACTGTTTCTACCTGTCCTGACCATTAACACCTTGACTCAGCCATATGAAATTTTTTTTTTTCAGCCAGTTTTGCCCAAAGTGTCAGGGCATAACTGGTTAGCCAGTATTTGGCCGTTTAGCCCATGATAGTAGATGTGGTAAGCACTCTCTTAAAAATCAACGTTCTTTATTGGAATCTATGGTTCCATTAAGAACCTAACATCCACTGCACAGAAGGTTCTTTATAGTGGAAAAAAAGTTCTATCAGTTACTAAAATGGATACATTGGAATACATT
>NW_015779848.1:0-1057 GCF_001515625.1 Sinocyclocheilus rhinocerous | reverse complement strand
TTTCTTTCTTGAGAGAATGGGTATTACTGTTGTACCATGGTGCAGCTGCTACAGAGGAATCTTAAATCACTGCAGATGGCGTGTGTGTGTGTGTGTGTGTGTGTGAGTGTGTGGACAGGAATAAAGGAGGATGTGGACTCGTTTAGGAGGATAATGTTTCCTGAGCCATTGTCACTAAACGAGGCAGAATCTGCTTGTTAGGGGAAGGTTTGGGTCACACATGCTCTCTGAGCCTCTATTTAGCAACACAAAGCCTACAATTATTGCTGTCCATTTGTGGCTTCGCACTGTAATTTAGCTCGGAGAAATCTCCGCCAGTTGCTGCAGCTCACAGTAACAATGGCTCTGTCCTTGAAGGCTCCGTTTCCGGCTAAGATAATGCTGTTTGCTTTCCTTTTTTATGCTGCTGTCACCTCATCTGCTCCGTCTTCTGTATCAGTGCATGACGGCAGCTAATAAAGCACCTTGGCCATGAGGCAAAATCCATGATGAAATTATGTTAAACTCCGGGGCAATCAGACACACTGAGTCGCTTCTGCAATAAGAGCCTGCTGATGGAGCAACTTGACCCGCAGGACCCCAAAACAGGTCACATACATAATCAAAGACAAGCAATCTGATCATAAAAGTTACACAGAAAGCAGGTGTGATCATGAATTAAAAAAATAACCTTGAGCACGACAATAACAGCTTCAAATAACCTAATGTGATGAACACATACTGTATATAATGTACATAGAGATTGAAAATGCACAAGGGTCACTCAATAGAGGAGTGGATGGAGACATTCTCCACAGTATATCGTTCTCTGTCTGTAGAAAGTGTTCACACATCGTCCTGTTTGCGGTTAAGACTACAGACTGGTCATTTAATTGGGCTTTAAAGCATTAACTTTCCTAAGCACTAGGCAAAAATCAATAATGACTGTGACATAAATATGTGGTGATATTTCTCAAGTTTTCTAGTTTATAATATATATATATATATTAGGGCTGTCAATCGATTAACATTTTTTTATCTAATTAATCACATCCTTTTTCTGTGATTAATCACGATT
>NW_015779847.1:0-1061 GCF_001515625.1 Sinocyclocheilus rhinocerous | reverse complement strand
CCAACCCCAATCAAACACACCTGAACCAGCTAATCAAGGTGTTCGAGGGTTACTTGATAATTACAGAAAGGTGTGTTGGAGCAGGGATGGAACTGAAGTCTGCAGGACTGCAGGACAGTTGCGTCGCTTCATTGCCATTCACAAATCCTCTCGCATGGCCTCATGTGATAGTAGGCTGTCCGTCAGATGCATACTTCATAATCAAGCCAGAAGTAGTAAGTCACCCTGGTACTTTTCACCTACTGTTTTATGCATACTGTGAATTCGGACATAAAACTTTTTGGTTTCACTTTATTTTGATGGTTCATTTAACACATTCTTTTGACTATAAGTAACGTTGCACCTACATTTCTCCTAACTCTTTGGTCTTCTGTATAGTAAGAAAGTATTTGATAGTGGATGCAGCTTCAGATCTCTGCATACTTCCGTTAAACTCCCTGTACTCACTTTGATTTATCCATACTCACTTAGATCTCTCATGCTTTTGTCTTGATCTCACATTGGCTATTCAAGTGAATCCCTACATTTCAGTGTCTCCAAATTCCATACACTAATCTTTTTTATAATTACCCAAGATGATCTTCCAGTATTTAATCACTCTGATCTGTCTGTTAATTCTTCAGTTTCTGTATCACATAGTAAAGGCATTATGTGGAATTACATAAAAGTGAGCATACAAATACTTTTAAATCCTTTGTATAAGGGAATGTTAAAGAACATATTATTAATTGGTTCCAAAGAGGGGTACAATACAATACAAAAACTATACCCAATACTAGAATAAGGACTACCATGGGGTTCTCATTGGTTTCCGCTACCCATATAACAGAGTGCCAGATGGACCCAGAGGAAAGAAAAATCAAAAGTGAGATCTCTCAAATATTTCTCCTAGACAGAAATTAGTTTACTTCAACATCAAATGGAGACTTTTGCTTGAGTGTCCTGCTCCTCTCACTTGTCTCCTGAGACAAAAACTCTCTCACAATAAAGCTTTAGAAGAGATTTCATCATCATCACACACTGTGCTCAGATTTTTCTCCTTAGCTACAGACTCTGGATCT
>NW_015779846.1:0-1057 GCF_001515625.1 Sinocyclocheilus rhinocerous | reverse complement strand
AAAGAAAGAAAGAAAGAAAGAAAGAAAGAAAGAAAGAAATGAATAAATAGAAACAAAAACAGGAACATTGGATAACATTAATTTCTCAAACTATTATTAGGGAAAAAACAAAGGTTTTCTTGGAAAGGATTTTATTTTATTTATTAATTATTATTATTATTATTTTGCAGGCATGATAATTAACAGTAGATTCAAATGTTTCAGAAGCTAAATGGCCCATCAAGGTTAGTGCTCATTTTTTTATGACTTTAAAATGACAATTTTAATGACTTACATTAACTTTAATTCATAAAACATTATTTTAAATTATTAAAATGTATTATTTTTTATAAACACATTTTTCTAATTTTAATAAAACTAAAACTATTGAATCATTAGAAATTACCTGCTCTTTTTCTTCATCTTCATAACTAAATCCAGAAGTCAGAAACCCATCGTTTTGCAATCCAAATATTCACAGTTGTAGCTTCTGTTCTGTTGAAAGGCTGGGGACTTTAGAGGCCAAACATGCATGCTTTTGGCCTTGTTATCTGAACTTGAATGTGTTGGGACTTCAGAATTAATCCCTTCTGAAAGTCTCACAGACAAAAAAAAAAAAGTTGGGACGCCCCTCTCAAATCCTGTTCCGCTAACCCAATTTGACACCCCTACAATAACAAACTCAACCACAGATGGGAACATCCATGTTTCCTTTTCTCACAATCATACACACACTGTGACACATTCGAACACACTTTTCTTTAGCATTGTTGTCTAGAAAATCTTGGTAATTCTGACTCAAACCGCACTTGTGGCTATTGTCTGTCCCATCACCCCAGAGCCTGTCAGAATCAGCTAACACTTCTGCGCATCAGCAAAATCCTCACAATCACCTCACACAGCACCAACAACGAATTATACGGGGGAGGATCAAAGTATCGCCCGGTCGAACGGAGATTCACAATGGCCGTCACCTTCTTTTTTTGACATATGGTAATTATAACAGCCCTGCCGAACTTACATAACACCCCCACCGTATTTACTGAAATAACGCACACACAAACACACACACACACAC
>NW_015779845.1:0-1061 GCF_001515625.1 Sinocyclocheilus rhinocerous | reverse complement strand
GGGGGATATTATTTTATACAAAGCAATCTATATGGCATAGATGGCAAAGTGGGTGTTGTAGTCGTTTTTGGCGTTATGGACCTGAGTTCAAATCTGCCTTTTGCCAATCTTTCTCCTCTTTTCAAATATCATATCACATCGGAAAGGCATTAATTAAAAAAATAAATAAATAAAATAATGAAGGAAAAAATTGAAAAGTTGAAAATAAGAGTAGGGTAGGTGTAGGGAGAGCTTATATTGTCCCAATAAGGTGGCATCCATTTAATAATTTTAATACAAAATATAATTTACACTCGATATGTTATTATTGCATACTGTTTTATATTGTATGAGGTGCAGATAATTGCCACTATTTGCAATATATAGTATAAATAGCAGAAAATCCTGTTATTTTAACACAGAATCATTAATCAATTTTAACATTAGAATCTATAGCTTTTTGCATTTAGTGTAAATAGCATATCACTAAGAAAATACTGCTGTAAATACAATCCATTGCTATTTTCACTTAGCTTCTATCGTATTTACATTTAGTGCACATAACCGCTGCCAAAAACAAAGATCTTTCTTAAAGAAAAGGTGGGACAAAAAGATGGGATTAAAAAAATAAATAAATAAAAATGGTCATACCCATAGCATATAAGAATGAATCATCTCACCTTAGAGCAAGTCAATTGTCAACTGGCATACAAACAATATAACACAGCCAAAATGAGAACTATAATTTTAGTATCACGGATGTATGCTTATTTAATGTATTTTTCTGAAATGATAAATGCTTCAATATCTCTTGCAAGTAAAGTGTAAAGCGGTTGAAACTCCCACCATGGTTTGAAAATGCCCCACTGATTGGGGACAATCCACTAACATTCATAGATAAATATTTGCATGATCTTGTGGTTGTCAACTACAAACCAGTCTACACCCATGTGTGCTGTTGGCTTTCATCACAATTTTAGTGCTGATCCAACACATTTGAAACACTGAAATGTCACTCTCAAGCAAGACGATGGCATGGATCAAAACTCAAACATGCATCAACCTGAGAAAATGTATACAAA
>NW_015779844.1:0-1061 GCF_001515625.1 Sinocyclocheilus rhinocerous | reverse complement strand
AAAAGAGCGCAGATTCACTCTCTGACAGCAGGTGGTGCTTATTACCACTGTAAACAAAGCAGCGATGTGCTTATAAACACTACTTTAATATGCATTATACAGAGAGGAGATGAAATGAAAATACCATCTAAACATTTTTGAAGACAGTCAGTTCCCCTCAGAGATGCATTCATATAAACCCCCACACCCAGTTCTATCGCAATTCATTTAACACCTCAACTGACTTGAATCGTCAAATGTTCATTGATTTTCAACCGGCTCAGAGGGCATCGTTACATCCCTAATTGTCATCTTTGACAATACTGCACATATAAAACAGTCTAAATTCGAAACTTCCACTAATTTTATTGGTTCCCTTGATGAATCCCTGTTAGACTGTTTCCCGCATAAACTCTTTGTCTTCTGCTGATATGGACTGGATGTTCTGCAAGGCTTCTGGATGCGCTTGGTTGTTTCCACCTGACATCTAACATCAGCTCAGACTAATTATTCAGAATCTGCCTTTTTTTGTTTTCCCTTATATGCTGTAAATGAGCTAGAGGATGAAGAACCAGCGGGGGTCTCGAGCCAAAGAAGAAACTAAACACAAACAGACAAGGAATCTGCCGAATTCAAACGACGGAAAGAGAAAACGCACTTGTTCGTCCCGGTCTGAAAATCAGGGTTCTGAAGAAGGTCATTTCCATCAGGATCTGACCTCTCAGGGCATTAGAGGAGAGAAGGTTTGGTTCAACCGCAGCATATATGAGCAGGCCAATGACGCTTATCAATCCTTGTTGAGTGCAGGGACCGGGACACCTCCGGTTTCGTCCTCCCCAAAAGATCGAATTCCCCATACCCTGGTCTTCAGGGCTAAACGCAACGGTGTGCAACAACTGCAAGAGGAGGAGAACCAAACATACACCCTATGCGTCACGTCAACAGCAGCGGGGTTCGACGCACCAACGCTCCTCGTCTGAACCCGATCAGCAGCTCCCAAAAAGTAGCAGGAAGAGGGTCTTCTCTGAGATCGAATGCGCCCCTCAGAAAAGGGACAAGTATGGCTAGTTTAGGGGCATGGG
>NW_015779843.1:0-1061 GCF_001515625.1 Sinocyclocheilus rhinocerous | reverse complement strand
TAAAAATGTGTGTTTATGCTATAAATTAAGTTCCTCTAACTCAGTGTAATTTGTTGGTTGAACACAATTTCATTACAAGTTGTCAACTCAGAAAGATAGATGCAAACAGTTGCATTATTTATTTTTTTCCTTTTTGAGCCAACACATTGTTTTTTAGTGTATATGTAATTAACTCAATGTTAACATACTAATCCTGACCTACCCAAAACAGCTTAATTCAGCATTAAAATGTTCTATTTATGTTTGTATTTACAAATACAACAACAATGTAATAAAATACCACAAATACCACCTTTAATAATTTAGCAAAATAGTGTTTAAAGCATTCTAATTTACACCATTAAAGGGATAACTGACAAAATAATAATAATAATAGTAATAATTTATTGTAATTTATAAATTTTTACTCACTGTGGTACTCACGCATGTCCATATATTGGCAGGGAATGGTGACCTCCTTCAAGATTTAAAAAAGGATCCAAAAGTGTCATAAAATAATCCTATTCAACTTGTTCCGAATATTCAGTAGGGTATGCCGAGAAACAAAGCAAAATGTATTGTAGCATTTATCAAAAATCTTTACCTCGCCCATTGCTCTTCTCTTGCACATTCATGACTAGGTTGGGGTGCTTGCTTGAGAGCAACATATCCCGCCGGCGCGTTCAGTAAAAGCACATATGTGCACCATTTTGAGAAGTCTAAATAAAAAAGGAAAACTATTATAAGCTATGTATAAAAAAAACAATCATTATCAGCAACAAGGATTAATAAATGCTGTAAACTCAAATTTACATATAGAGATTAATACAAATTCTTAAAATCAATTGCATGGAACAGGTATGAAAGTGGGCCTTCTTTCCTCCCTATACTCATTCACATTAGTTGTATCATCCAACAATTTTAGAAAGAATCAGCAAATACATTTGTTCTTACTTTTTACCCTCTGATTTTTTTCTTCCTCTGATTTTTTTTTCTTCTACCAAAACATGAATGAACATGGGTTCATAGAAGAAAATTAAAATGACACTTGTATATCCACTCCTTGAAACTGCCCTTTTCTG
>NW_015779842.1:0-1061 GCF_001515625.1 Sinocyclocheilus rhinocerous | reverse complement strand
AGAAATGTATCTTGTTTCCCTCTATCAAAACAATTGCATAGAACAAACCTGTCTGCGTGCCATAAATATTATTTTTCCAACGTTTGCGTGCCTGTAACTCAAGAAATATTAAAGATATATCAATATCATTTTAAATTCTGGTTCTTAATAAACTTTTCTTTTGTAATCTTCATTTTTAAGGTTCTATATGGTTAAATCCCAGAGATTTGGGCAGCCTAATGCGACTCAATGTCCAATTTGTTGAATTTGACCCATTTTCAATGGATGAAAACCAAATGTGGTCACTTTGCATGCAACTGGTACTCATTGTATTTAAAGAACAATGTCTGACGAACAAATAATATTGACAGTAGAAATATATCCTGTTTTCCTCTGTTAAGACAATTGCATATATCTTGGAGTGCCAAAAATGTCCTTAAACTAAAGTTTGCAAATCTGTAACTAAAGAGGTTTTAAAGATATCTTAATATTCTTTTAAACTATAATACTTAATAAAATGTTTTTTTGGAATCTTCATTTTTAAGGCTCTATATTGTTCAGTCCCAGAGATATCTGGATTGCGATGCGGCTCCATGTCCAAATGGTTGAATCCTACTCATTTTCAATCGTTGAAAGCCAAATGTGAATTTGTGTTTATCTAGTTATGACTGTTGACACTGCAAGTATGCAAATAATAACAATAACCCAGGGTTTAGGAATATATGGTGTGACATGTCAGATTATGAATAATTAATTGTTAACTCCAGGTAAAGTATGAGCCATGTGAAACTTAAAAGAAAAATAAATTCTTAATAAATACTTAATCCAAGTGAGGCAAATCTTGGTTTATTGATGTGAATATAATGTATGAGGAGAGCAACACGCTTCCCTATGAGTTGTGGGATTTGTTTCAAACAATACTGAATATTTGAACTCTTGGTAGCTTCAGTAGCTGTAAATATAAACAAAATCATTTTTTCCCAAATATTCCTGAAACTGTTACAAATTTAGAATCTTGTAAATAGACTCCTGAGAGCAAGTTAATGTGTTTTAGTGTATTTTTGGTACTCAGACAGGTATGT
>NW_015779841.1:0-1061 GCF_001515625.1 Sinocyclocheilus rhinocerous | reverse complement strand
GGACAAGCAAGGGAGAGAGAGATAGAGTCCGTGAGGTGTGAAATAAGATTGCTTTTTTTATCCAACAGTGCAGTGTTAAAGACAAGGAAGCTGTCTGTTGTGGGGCAAAATGAGGGGGAGAAGGAGGTAGATGGGGGAAAAAAGAAGAGGGGGAAGTATGGCCCCACAGATTTACAGTGATGTGCGTTGTGACACCTGGTTAAAATGATAACCAGTGCTTCGGTAATCCTAATGAGAGTAATGAGAAAGAGCAGCCGCTCACAGAGAGACCGACTCACACTGCTCCACTGCGCTCTGGCTGGAGGAAGGGTGAGGCGAGGCAGGCCAGAGCCAATGCTAAACCTACAGAGGATCCCAAGAGCTTCTCAGGTACGGTTCCTCAACGTGTTTTCGAGAGCGCCAGGCTGATTTCTGTCGAGCTAGATGCTCGGTTTGTGTTATGAACGTGTACGGCGGCCCTTCGGTCTGGGTAGGAGAGGCTGGATGGAGCAGTGGTTACCATGTATTATTTATTTGGCAGTTTGTGCCTGTCAGTATGATTAGTATGTGTGTAATCACCGTTCTTCTGGGGAAACGGGGGAAGGCAGCTCGGCCTCATCTGAAGGTAATCGCGCAGTCTTCTGAGTCTCATCGCTTGGCGCGGACTTCCTGTCTAGCATCTGCTTTTGTCATCTCCACATATTTCCCAGTCCGCGTTCTGTATATATTTGTCTGTGCCTTTCTAACCTCTCTCTGCCTTCATCTGCTCTGTGTGTGTCTTGCCAATTTCTCTTCCTTGCTTGTATAGGGTGACACCTATAGGTCAGTGTGAGATACTGCACACTGGTACGGGTTTGAACGTTTCATCTGCAGTTTTCTCACACGTTATCATGCGTTTCCCGGTCCGCACGTACAAAATGAAAGTCCATTTTCTGTATCCCTCCACGTCTGGCTTTGTTGAAATGTGGGATTGCGCTTCCTCTGAGAACAGACGTGCTTTGTAATTTTAGGCGCTGCGCTGGGCTTATTTGGTTGGTGTGATTAGATTAAGGCAAAAGTTTAATATCACTGTACGAGGACGG
>NW_015779840.1:0-1061 GCF_001515625.1 Sinocyclocheilus rhinocerous | reverse complement strand
TAGACCACATTACATCTTTTTTTAATTAAAACTTTAAATTTCAAAACCATGTGAAACCAAAGAGCACATTTCTAAGAACTTGACGTGTTTTAAACTAGATTTATCCTTTTATATGTATTGTGGAGATGTGTTGTGGTATCACAATCTACTTGCTGCCATTTCACTGCCTTTACAATTTGCACACAGATGGTAAAAGTCTACCTGACAGCTGCAAGCAGGATCCAGTTGTTTTGATCACTTAGGCATTGGATTGACTGGTTCAAAGGTCAGATTTGATTAAAATACCATTCATTGATACCAGAACTTGCATTTTAGTTTTAGACCTCTGAAAGCATAACATACTCAGAGTACGATTCTTTTAAACAAGTGGACAGAGCAAGTAGGCCTCAAGCTGCCTTTGCACAGATTTCAACAATTTAGCACAGCCTACATCCATTATTTTTGCATTTAATTATTTGTCTCAAGGGGGCTTTAGAAGGTCTGGCAGGAGTCTTTGAAGGGCTGATGGGTCTTTGAGCATTAAGCCCAAAGTATGTGAATTCTCAACTTCAAACACCTTCACACCACTAACCAAGGTGCCTTTTGTTCTTGCCTTCTCCCTGCACTTTCAAAAGAGGATGAGCACTTACAGTTTTTACTTTTTCCATTGGGTGGAACAGCTGAGTTATGCTAATTTGCGGCTCTCAGTCTCAACTCCCTTGAATAAACATTAATTGCCTCCAAAGCTTAAATACACATCAGCAAGGTAGATTGCCAGAGCACTAAAAGTACACCATTTAGGTACATTGGCATATCATAGATAGTCAACTGACGTTGTTCAGACTCTTTAAGGTTGTCTTTTTGTTTGTTCTGAGATTTTATTGAAAATACTATATTGAAGATTTTTTGTGATTACCACACTGTAAGGTCAGTGCATTACTCAAAAGTAAACTCTAGGATATTGTATCCTAATCTCTCTGGACTTTAAGTTGTTTCATGACTCAAGGCTTTGACCTCTCTTTGACTTACAAAGTACAGTGACTTTGCATATCTTGTGGAAAACATGACTCTTGTTCTTGCGT
>NW_015779839.1:0-1061 GCF_001515625.1 Sinocyclocheilus rhinocerous | reverse complement strand
TTCTCCTGCAGGTAGCGGTAGTGGAAGTTTGGGTACGGAGATGGAGTCGGGAAGGAGCCGGATTTATATAATTTCCACAGATTCACTATAACCACAGCAAACAGAACCAGGAACCCAAACACAAACAAACACACCTCCCAGCCAGGCGGGTTCAGCACCACTGACACACACACACAATCAGAAACTCACTTAGAGGAACTCATATGAGATTAAGAGACATATGAATGATGACTGCTCACCGCTCAGATGATATTCAGAAATATCCTGACCCTGCACAGACATAGTGCCACCTGAAACACACAGCACAACACATCATTAAACACGTCATTAATTTAGCATGGTAACCAGAGTTACCACAGTTATTGTTATCACAAACCATAATAAATGTATGACCTACTTCAGACAGTGCCTTACAAGTAATATACTGTGGTTGTACTGTGGTAAAATAATGGGTTCCTATACTAAGACCATGGTACTTTTGAATTCTAAACATATTCATGGTACACAATTCTTGAAAGAATACCATGGTATTCCCATTGTGAAAATCAAGAAATACCATGGTAAAAACATGGTAGCATCACAGTACATGCAAAAAAAAAAGGCCAGAAAACATGATATTTTCGTGGCACATATCAAAATAACATTAAAATACCATAGTATAGTATAGTATGGTATTACCATAGTAGTATATATGCAAATGTACTATGGTATTACCATGGTAAAAAAAAAAAAACATAATAAAATTGTTGTGCCGCCATGGTGCATGTAATTAATGTCCGGAAAAACATGGTATTTACATGGCCCACATCCAAATAACATTAAAATATCATAGTTCACCAAGGTACATATCCAAAAATACCATGGCATTACCATGGGTACAAAATAAATGGTACAAAATGTGGTGTTGTGATGGTGCATGCAAATAATTGTCCAGAAAAACATGTCATTATCATGGATCACATCCAAATAACATTAAAATACTATAGTATTACCATGGTACATATACAAAATACCATGGTATTGACGGCACATATATAAAACCAATAAAAAACATGTTTTTT
>NW_015779838.1:0-1059 GCF_001515625.1 Sinocyclocheilus rhinocerous | reverse complement strand
TTGGGACAGCGACTGACCTTTAAGATGATTATTTTAAGCAGATCCATGGTGATTTTTCATCCAAATCTATGTATAACCAAATGTAGCCTGTAATTAATATAATGTTCACAGTTATAATCAATCCAAAAATCCAGTTTGGCATGTTTTTTTCAATGCCAATCTGTATGAAATCTCTATGAATGAAAGGGTTTCCATTTTCATCCATAATTCTGGAAGCACGGAAAGCGTTTTATGCTCTTCTGCTGCAAGAGACTCATTTAAAAATGAATGTGCTCCATGTGGGGGCAGTCCAGTATAAGGCTGTTGTTTGTCAGTGTAGAAAACTGTGACACGGGGTCACTTTCAGTAGCGTGAATGTGAGCCGAATACAGGATGAAAGCGTGCCCGGCTCTTTGATATGCGTCAGGGGTTGCCGCGGCCTTACGCATCGCGTCGCATCCACATCCCTTCCACATCTCCTGTATTCGAGCTTCCCCTGAAGAGCTCGGGATATTTTTTAAGTCCGGAGGGCCTGGAATGTCATCACCTCAGATATGAGAACAACGCAGGCACTGTTTGGGGTCGAGGAGGGGGTTTGGGGCGAGAGAAGAACCGGTCGTTTGTTGGAGCCGCGTGCGTCAGACGTCACCCCTGCCGTAACCTTTTAACGCTTCAGCGAGGAACCCCGGATTGTGACGCCCCGGGGATGCAGACAGCTCTGATAAGGGGCTCTGGGTGAGGGTTATAATGTATCCAGTCACTGATATTTGGGGCGGATGTCTTGGGGCGGATGTCTTGGAAACATCGAAGACACTGATTCAACCTATCAGCAGAGTTAGAAATGATGGTGAAATGGGGTCATGGGAGATACACATGTTTTAGAGCTGCAGGCAGCGTGTGTGTATTGAAAGGGAATGGGTCAGGTGTCGGTTACTTAGTAAACATTTATTTTTCTTGCATTGTGCAAATGATTAATACTTGCACATCAGTACTTATCAGTACTTTAACATTCTATGAACACATTTTATACTATATTTTTTATTTTGAATGTATATTATATATATATATATATATATATAT
>NW_015779837.1:0-1060 GCF_001515625.1 Sinocyclocheilus rhinocerous | reverse complement strand
CTCTTAAGCATAATTATATGTTATGCATTTACTTTGAACTGTTAAGCATAATATAACAAAGTGACATACAGTATTATTAATTATAAAAATGTATATAAAAATTGTACAAATATATATTTAAATATAGGAAATACAATTGATAAAAGATTTATATCACAAACAAAAAACATTATCTAAAGGCCATTCTGTAATTACAATTTCCCAGTCACATTTTTAGGTAAAAATATGCAAAATACGCTTTAGGCTTTGGCTACATTACTTTTCAGTGACTGATATTTTACACCGATTCATAATATGTTTATTATTGTACTGCATAGGATAAAAAGTCAGATTTTTAAAAGGCATGGATATGGAGTCTTTCCATCCCAAAGTCTTGCATAATTGACTATGAAACTGTTAAATACAACGTTTCCCCCCCCAACAAATACACATCCAAGTGGTTAGTAAAATCTATTTGAATGAATGCATATCATGACTTACAGAAGCTGCATTTGCTGTGCCCAGGATGAGGGCAACAGAGATGAAAACTCCCAGCATCGCCATCATCATCAGACAGTTGCTGCAAGTGTGACATTGAAGGGAGTTCTGCCGCTTTTATAAACAGGCCAAATCATATCTCCTTTTCAAGGTGCGCCAAAGCCGTATCTTTAAAGTACACAGTCCCTGTATTAATGTATTAACTGGACAACATGTGTGCAGTTGTGTTAAACTCTCATGGAAAATTTGTGTGGAGTTCATTAGTAGTTTTTGTAATCTCAACAACACACATTTTTCCATTACAAAGACATATTTATGAATGCTAAAAATATTTGTGCCATCTTGCAGGATAATTCCACAAAGATTTTTCTTAACCAAAGAAATTAAGTCAATTTACCATCTGTTAAAGTCTTGACTACAATTAAAGTAATATTAATTGTTTATTAAAGTAAATCAATAAAATAATATAATAAGAAATAAAATAAAAGGATGATGAACAGAAAGTTCATTAGAACAGCATTTATTTGAAATAGAAATCTTTTGTAAGTCTTTGCTGACAATGTTTTTACTGATCAATTGAATG
>NW_015779836.1:0-1060 GCF_001515625.1 Sinocyclocheilus rhinocerous | reverse complement strand
GTTTATGGTCTGGAATACACGCTCAAATGATTTTATGGGTACAATTATAAGGTTTCAGTGCAAATAGAGTGCTTTTGTGCTTATTTGTTTGCAGGCTCAACATGAGATACATCTGAAATTTCCTCTGGCTGATGACGCACAGTACACATAAATGGCGGTCAGTACTATCACATGGGTAAACAGTACTGGGTCAACATTACAGTTTTTACGCTGCTTGAGTACACGAAAACAACTAACCTGGGTTCTTGGTCTGGAAGTCCGTCTTGCGCTGTAGGGTTGATGGGAGATCATTCAAGCGTAGTGAGAGCTGCCGTTTGAAAGGTGAGTTCTTCTGGCTAAGTTGTGGAAAGCCGCGGAAAGAGCCCTGCCGCACCAGCTGCTCGATAGGAGCGTGGCGGCGTGGGATGGCGCGAGGCCCGCCTGGCTCCGCTCGCTCCCCCGGTGAAGCCGCTCCCTCTGGAGGAGAAGCATTTCCAGGAGGCACTGCAGAAATGATGCATGCTTCTACAGAGAGGCACATTCACTAATCAGAGTCATTTTTTACAAAGAAAGCCTTTGGTGTTTGAGAGTGATTGTAATGAGGCTGACCTTTCTTTTTGTCCTGCAGTTGTTTCATGATGTCCTCCCGGTCACTTTGCTGTCCAGCAGAGGAGACGCGGAAGGAGCCTTCCCTCACAAACGATGTGCGGCTTGCATCGAAGGAAGCCGTGACCCCGCACTCCTTCTCTCTGCGTTGCTTCCGCTCAAGGCAAGCAGCAAAGGCGCATCCCACCGCATGACTCAAACGTTCGCCCTGATGTTGTGGAGGATGTTACATTAGCATCATGGCAATACTGTACACTCCAAAAAGATTTTTAATTAGCTTTTTAATATGCTTCATACATGCAACACTGTAAAAATCTTTTTTTTCTTTCTTTTTTTTTTAGCTTTGTTGTCTTGTTCCAGTAAAATATCTAAAATATAAATTTAAGATATATATACATATATACAGGGGGTATAGAAAACAATCACCCCCCTTTAAAATAATCACATTTTGTTGCTATGCAGCCTGAAATGAAGA
>NW_015779835.1:0-1060 GCF_001515625.1 Sinocyclocheilus rhinocerous | reverse complement strand
TTGTACCCCAAAAGGTACAATTTTGGCCCCTTTTTTTCCGTGTGGCCTGGATGAGTGTGAGATTTCCCGGCCTGAAATTTCGTCCCAGTCCGGCCCTGAGGCCCACCACCTTGAAAATTTTTGGCCTAGCCCCTGCTCCTTATTAAGAGAAAATATGTGTAACAGTGCACGCTGAGGACCTCTGCTGTATGTATGTATATGTATACCTACTGGAAGCTTCTGTTACCAAACTAAATTCCCTGTCTATATAATTTAATTGTTTAAATTTGAAATTAATTATTATGATTAAATATTCAGAAACTTTCTATGAACAATAGAATGAAATGCTGATTGTTTTCAGTGCTGTTGTTTTAAGGTGTGTCTTTTAAATTGTTCACAGAGAAGTCAGACAGCACTGCAAAACGGCTGACACCCATTTAGTGAAATGGAGTGTTAGTTTGTGTTGAAGATGTTTCACCAATCATCATAACCATTCTGTCTTTGGTAGAGCGTTTATCAGACAGCATGGACTGGTGGGATGGGCCCAATTGAATTTTCAAACATATTACAGCGTAAAAGCTCTGTATAGTATATATCAAATATTATGGATGTTCTCATATTGATATTAAATTGTTTTTTTTATTATTTTACAGTTTTAACTACACAGTCTTAAAACATTAATTGCGGAATTGCACATAAACATGTCATCAGGGCGCAATATATTATTTTAGATAAAGATAAAGTACATGAAGTGTGAATAAACACATTCTACATTTGTCCCTTAACATTATATACATACTACCAAATAAATATTTCATCTAGAAAACAAGATCATCATTACTTTACATAACAGAATTTTCAAATAAATAAAATCATTCCTTAAATAGTCGGGTTTTTTTAAATCACAGTTGCATCACATTAGTAGAGGTCCTGTATGCCCAGCAATACAGGAAAATTGATAAACTTTTAAGCGTCAAAGTTTGTTCTTGAATATCTCTAGAAGATGCTGTTTCGAGTGGTGTACTGCACATTGTACGACCGTCTTCTGTGCCAACGTCTTCTGATTGCTGCACAGCAACCA
>NW_015779834.1:0-1060 GCF_001515625.1 Sinocyclocheilus rhinocerous | reverse complement strand
TTGAACTTCAGCCACTTTGATATTGTTTGTTCAGTGATCCGTGACACACTTAATCTCCTGTGTCTGTCACTGACATATTCGCGGTTCAACAACCATAAAACAAGCTAAAGAACTTTCATTTACCCTCTAAATAGTGCGGGAGAACCATTGTGTTATATGGTCTTTGAATAAATAAGCAGCTGCCGAGTCTTAACATGAAAAAGAGATATTAAATATCTAAATTTTAGATAACAATGTGATTAAATGGAGAATTTAGCTGTCTAAATGCCATCCGCATTTAACTTATGTCAAAAAACCTGTCAGAAAAGTCTCAAAACATCAAAGCGATACACAAATAGGCATTTATGAATGCCATTTTGCATTTGTGAATCATATTTTGTCAGTATACTCATTTTGAGACTATTTTGACCCAAATTAGATGCGGTCTTCCCAGAAATAAGTCGTTGAGGAAGAGCCATAAATATTGTATGACAGGTATTAATCAGTAGAGGGCAGTAAGAGTGCACACATGTCAGGAGAGACCCAGCAGCACTGAATTATGAATAATAAAAATGAGACATTTGATGTGTATATTTGAGGTGCCATCCCTAAAATGAGGAGTTGATTTTAATCCAGCCATATATTTGAAATGACAATCATGGCCATAATGAAAAGGCATAAACCTGTCTTTAAAAATGATAAGCTAGGCTAATTTGAATACCGATCCATTCAGATGATGGACTGCATGTGCAGAGGGAGGGAAAGTCACTGGAGGAAGTACAGCCAAAAACTTTTTATCCAGAGAATTCATTTTTGTTACATTAAACACAACTTAAAGTTGAGTGGTGTATTAAGTTTCCAGTAATTCAGGTTATCTAGCTATACTTGAAACTACAAACAAAAATATATATTTAAAGTAGTGCTGTCAATCGATTAAAAAAAATAACTAATTAATCACACATTTTTTTTCTAAAAAATGAATCCCATCTAACATTAAAGCTTTTAAATGTAAATGTACTTTTATATTGCAATAATATCACATTCAATCATCAAATTAATGTACAAACAACATAAAGACAGT
>NW_015779833.1:0-1060 GCF_001515625.1 Sinocyclocheilus rhinocerous | reverse complement strand
CAAACAGCAAACAAAAAGAAAACAGTACAGTACGAACAAATTAGAACATCCTCAAAAAGTGATAAATATCAGAAAGGTGAGTGACAGAGGAGAGTGGGGTAAGTTGTGATCATTTTTACAGAAGTTTTCCTCTAGGCAAAAGTACATGAGAGAGAGGTTCGCTACTGTATCATCTGAAATGATAAGGTCATCTATAACATTCATAAATGGAAATATGACTTGTACAAAACAAAAGTGGTCCAATGACAGCTTGCTGTGTCATGCCTGAGTGAAACTCAATGATTTACATTTTTAATAAAAAATAATATAGTATGCATAAATAATACATCAACAATAAATTTACAATGAATACCTGTCATGATTCTGGCCTGTGTTCCCTGTTTCTTATGTGGACTTTTAAGTTACTTCCTGTCTGGTGTGTCTTTGTAGTCTTTTTGTAGTTCGTTTGGTCTCCCTCATTTCTCCCTGATCATCTGCACCTGTGTCTAGTTAGTCTTGTTATCCCCTGTGTATTTAAGTCCTTGTGTTTCCCGTGTTCTTTGTCCGGTCTTGTCCTATGTTGTGTTGGCTGCCTCTGTTCTGTGCCTGTTTCTTAGTTGCTGTTCCTTGTCCTTGGATTGTTGTTTGTTTAATAAATGCTGCATTTGGATCCTACTCTCCCTCGTCTCTAAGTTCAGCAACATAACAATACCATCCTCGAAATTTATTTTGCGACCTGTTGTTAACATTTTCTTAAAGACATCCAGAAAAGGTTAAATATTCAGAATATTTGCAGTGAAGCAGTTTTCCAAGTTACAACTATCAAAGTTGCAGGGAAATATGTCGCTTCTAACCTGCAATTTCCCAAACTTTGTGAGTTTATTTAATACGTTTTGGGAAAATTCTTTGTTGTTTTCTTAAAATGGTAGGTTTCTTTTTGCAAGTAAATTTGACTTCAACTACAGGTTTTTCAACAAAACCAGCACATTATCATTACTAACTGAATCATATATAGTAGCCTACATCTTGGACATGTTTCCTAAAAGTTTCACACCTACAGCACACATTACAGACATTGATG
>NW_015779832.1:0-1060 GCF_001515625.1 Sinocyclocheilus rhinocerous | reverse complement strand
GAAGGTTTTTCTTGTCAAGGAGAGATGAAGAGAGAGACGGGCTGAGGCTGCTGTATGGAGAAACAGGATCTGCTGATGTGGATGAGAGATATGGAGAAGAGCTGCAGTTATCAGGAGCTCTCCAGTTAACAAAAGCCTCTTTAATAAAACACCGCTGCCAAAAGCACAGAGACGCTATATCTATATCACACACACACACACACACACAGTCTACACTAATGAAGGAGCTGATTTCACGCTGAAGACGCTGCTGTGCGCTCTCGACAGTCCAGAACATCATTTCTGATTCAGCGTTCTCATCATTGTGTCCGTACCTTCTCTCTTTCATCTCGTCTGAGACTGAATATGGCTCTTCTCATCTCTGCACTCATAAATCACAGACGTGATGCACATATCTTATATCCGGCTCTTCTGCGGTGTTTGTGCTCACAGTGAAAACTGTGTTAAAATCCTCTGAACAGATATGATGGGCTCACTGCTTCAGTAATAAACTCAATTACATATTCATTTCCTACCGACATAATCATACAGAAACATCTCCAAAGAGCAAAGCACAGGCGTATTGAAGGACACTGAAGGCACGATAAAGACGGTTTCCAGAACTGACATCTGGAGAAGCAGCTCTGGTAACATCCACTCTTTTCCTGTCTTTTCTTTGAATGGCTTTAGATATAAGTGTCTGCTAAATGAAAAAACGAGTGATTTTCCTCACAAACACACAGACTTCATTTCTCTCCCGCAGGAACTGAAGGCTGCACTGTGATTTTCGACACTGTAAATGTCATGAGCGATGGTGAATATAATGGTGGTTTTCTGACGGCTTTACTCCTTCCTCTCTTCTGTTCGTCCTCGTCTTCCTCTGTTATAAAATAATTACCTGATACACTCTGGTTTTAAACTTAATTGTCTTGTGATTACGGCCGTGTGAGGTGATGTGTGTGTGTGTGTGTTGGCCTGAGGGTCCAGTATCTCTGCGCCGCTATAATTCAGATTGCTCCTCTGTCTAATTGCTTTCGATCGGTTTGCCCTGCCGTGTCATGTGATATTTTCTTCCCAGTAT
>NW_015779831.1:0-1060 GCF_001515625.1 Sinocyclocheilus rhinocerous | reverse complement strand
CCTTCCACCCAGCTCTCTTAAATATGTCAGGTTGTTTCTGACAACTGTGCGGTGAGTGCAGCACAAACCTGCGAGGCAAAAGTTGTTAGATAACAAATGCAGTCGGTTGGAACCTAGTGATGCCTTACAGGTGTGGCATCTACAGATACCAGAGGTCAGAGGTCAGGCAGTCCGGTAGATTTATGAAAGGAGAGATAAAGCTGCAGCTGCACCCTGGAGTCCTTCTCACTGCCTCCCTCCTGTGGAAAGGTGTATCTAGGGTTAGATGAGGTGTGTTTCCTGCTGACTGACAAGCCTGTCTTGGTGTCTGATCTTCAAGGGATCTGGAAGAAAAGCAAAGCGAGAGAAGAAAAAGAATCGATGAAGTTAAGCGACGGCACTTTTTCGTCACACACCTGCTGCATGTGCATTTATTTGTGAAAGTATTGTGTATGAGATTGTGTGCTTCAATGTCAACATGAAACGACATTCGCAAGCTATTTTATTTCCGTAATGTGACAGGAAATTATGCATCACGAATCAGGGAGGAAAAGTAAATCAGGTCAATTGTGATTTCACGCTGACTTGAAATGTCTGAGTGTGTGTTTATGTGATTGTGTGTGTTTCTGACCTCTCCACTTCCACTGACCTGCAGAGTCCGTCATCTGGGCTGTGTTTGATGAGCCTGACCACCGTGAAACCATCTGAGCGAAAAGGTTGTGACAGAAATCCCTGTCTTTCTCTTTCTGACAGGCGAATCGTTCATGTGAAGGGATAACAGGAGGTAGAAGAAAATAACAATATACAGTTTTTAGTAGGGCACTTTCAAAGTTGAATGTCACAGTTGTGACTTTTTATTGCCTCAAATAATGACGAAAGATAAAATAAACATTAGTACTCACCTGCAGTCATCATGGGTTAATCTCTAGCATACAATGAGGTTCAAATGCTCATAGTGAAAAAACACAAACACACATACTGTACACAATACTGTACACAAACTGGTACCATGTATAAAAAGACCAACCAACCAACAACAACAATAAAAGATCATGGTGTCACATCTAAACACACACACACA
>NW_015779830.1:0-1059 GCF_001515625.1 Sinocyclocheilus rhinocerous | reverse complement strand
AGATCAGCCCACAGCAGTCCACAAGTTCGACGGAAAGAGTCCCCATTTTTGAGGGGTACTATGGATGGGTCCAAGACCGAGAGTTTGCTTGACCTTCGGTACAATGGCAACAAGAACTTCCAGTGTGGAATCTTTCATTCTCAGATGGGACGGATGGACAACGATAACAGTTTGATCTCAGAAGAACTCAAATGCCACGAGGAGAGCATTGCTTCTGGAAGCAGTCAAAACAAGACGGGAATCCCTTCATTCAGATTTAGTAACAAAAACTTGAGGCCTGGTCCAGCGGCCACTAATGTAGATATGGGTCTCCTCAGAGTTCGTCGAGAGAGAGTGTCCCTGCAGATCAGTGCCTCCAGTAGTTTTTCAGATGAGGAGATGTGCACTCCAGATGACCTCAGTCCCGAGGTCCCACAGAAGCCACCCCCCGAGACTACTGCAGTCCCGAAACAGGAAACTTGTAGTGTTGAGATGCTCAAAGCCAAACAGTTACCAAAGGTCAACATGGCCGCTGTGGCACCTTTCAGATACAGGTAAGTTATGGAAAATGTATTGAAGGATTGTAGCGCTACTATGATTAAAAAATCAGCTTAGGGGTGCGTTTCCCATACAACTATGTAACTGGCTGCTTAACAACCATAGTATGATATGTCAGTGGAGAAATTAACAACAAAATATGTTTTAACCACAGATCGAGAACTGCTACAACCACACAAATTTGCAATGTTGTTTGTGAAGGTTAATTGGAATGATGGTTTCAGGAAATGCTGAATTGTTAGTAAGGACAGGACTTTTGGTCATTGTTGGGTATTAGTTAGTTGGGTCAGTGCTTTGGGAAATGCACCCCAAGCTGGAGTATTTTGGTTAGTGCAGATTTAGTTTAATTTAGACCAGTGTAGTGTAGTCCTGGGGTTCTCAACTCTGGTCCTCTAGTTCCACTTTCCTTTAGAGTTTATCTCCAACCTTAATCAAACACACCTGAAAAAGCTAATCAAGGGTTTCAGGATCACTAGAAAGTTAGGTAACACTTTATTTCGATAGTCCACTTTAGACATTCTA
>NW_015779829.1:0-1060 GCF_001515625.1 Sinocyclocheilus rhinocerous | reverse complement strand
AGAAACCAGATTGTCTTTGTGTGATTGGTCGCAATAAATCAAATATGCTGCTAAATATGTTGGGACAAGTATATCAGTCTCTCCCGGAAGCCATCTTAATCATTAAGTTCTGGTTTACACGTTCAGTTATAGAGCCAAAAATGTAGGCTCATTAAACACGAGGACACACTGTTCAAATATCAGTAGAGATTTGGTTTAAGTGTTCTAACATTGAAATGTTAAGCAAGCATCTCCCAGAGGTTATCTCGCTTTTTCCAGGGAATGTCATGTATGCCACTTTGCTTTTATAACTATACCCCATAGTGAGACTAACCACAAGCCAAGTAGCAAGATCACTGATAAGTTAAACACAATTAGGGCTCTACACTCAGAGCAAAGGTCAGGGATCTCATTGGAACCAGGTGGCATGTGGATAAAATAACATAATTTGTTCAGTATACAAGGGAGCCTTCACAAAATTACCAATAAATGACAGCTTCGGGTTTACCTTTCTCAGAGGCTGTCCGCACAGAACACATTATTTTCAACTTGACACAGCTTTTTAGAAATGTGATGTTTATGCATCAAACAGCCAAATATGTAGCGCATATTTACACAGAGAAACAACTAAAAGCAGCGGCGTGGAATGCAAAAACATTTTCGGAGTTCAAATGTTCTTCTAGGTTTTGAGTTTGGTGAGCCTGAATCCTTCTTACATCAAAATCGATTGCACAGATGTTTGGATTACATAAGAGGACATTTGATCACTAGTTTTACTTATAAATCTTTAGAAAGACATATTGTTGCAAATAGTTTGAATAAAAGTAAATATTCTCATGTAGCATTCTACCAAAGCAACAGAGGGTCTATTTTGTGATGTGAAAACACATGTACACAGCTGTTCTTAACTGTGTGCCATTATAAAATTATCCAAAATAATTAGCCTCCTTTGGTTGAAGCTTGTAAATATTCAGAAGCGGGAATTACATGTTTAGAATAAATCACCACAGAAAAGGTCCTGGAGGGTTTAATGGTTAGAGGGGGCAGTCATGGCCTAATGA
Source organism: Sinocyclocheilus rhinocerous (assembly GCF_001515625.1). Taxonomy (NCBI): domain Eukaryota; kingdom Metazoa; phylum Chordata; class Actinopteri; order Cypriniformes; family Cyprinidae; genus Sinocyclocheilus; species Sinocyclocheilus rhinocerous. Next base: position 20 of record NW_015779829.1, on the reverse strand, counting down.
TTAGAGAGTCGGACTTATAA
>NW_015779828.1:0-1060 GCF_001515625.1 Sinocyclocheilus rhinocerous | reverse complement strand
TTCTTGTCTTTCCGTCCCCAAATTTAAGACCTCTTGAAATCATAACTAAGACTTTCTTGTACCATTTAAGACTTTTTATGGCCTTAAATCTGATACAACTAAATTTAAGACTTTTCAAGGACCTGCGGAAACCCTGATATTGCTCAAAGGCCTTTCATTCACAAAAGAACATCCTTTCATACTTACAATATCTAGTTCTGGAACCGCTTCCATTATCTCCACAAAACTCTCGATCCGTGTGTCATTCAAGAACACAAAGTCATCATCAACCCACAAGAAGTATTTGGTTGTGAGTTGAGATACAGCCAGATTTCTGCCTGCAAACCAGCCCTGAGAAACCAAATAATCATCAGCAGTGACTAGTTACCAGGTCATCAACACTTAACGTCAAAAGGCCAAGTTACACTGAACCAACAGATGCAGACAAACGGCAACAGACATGTTAATTGGGTTTTGTCAGATCAATACACCTGAGGTATAAGAAGCTGACAATAGGCACTTATTTTTGCAAACTGAACATGTTGAATCTGCGTTTGTTGGGTTTTGGAATGTCTGAGAAGTGACATACTGTTCTCGGTCAGCTGTAGGCATTAGTCTGCCTATATGTTGGTGTGGTGTGAATTGGCCTTAAGATGTGTAACATACAGCATTAGATCAATTGAAGTGATGATGTAGAAGCATTTACCTGTGCAGGAGGCATGATGTAGTGCTCAATGTTGTTTCCAGACACATGCTCAGGCTTCAGGCTGTCATCCGCAACAATGATCTTGATCTTTGGGTAAAATGTCCTGATACTCTTGATGAGGACGTTCAGCTCCTTATACCTCAGAAAGGTCTTGGTTATTATGGTCACCTGTGAGTTGACATCTGAATTGTGAGAGAGACAAAAAGGTTCCTTAGAAAGTTTAACTGTGCACAAACTTTTTTTTTTTTTTTACCCAGGACAATTAGATTTTTGTTTTACTCAGATATTATAAACTTTACAGTTGTTTATGTAACAAGCACAGGTATGCAGATGCCATGGTAATCATATTTTTTTTTTTTTTTTTTTGTGGTTTAC
>NW_015779827.1:0-1060 GCF_001515625.1 Sinocyclocheilus rhinocerous | reverse complement strand
ATATTTTGAAGAATGTTGGTAACCAAACAGTTGGCGGTAGCCATTAACTTACATAGTATGGAAAAAAAATACTATGTAAGTCAATGGCTACTCTAGTACTATTTGGTTACCAACATTCTTCAAAAGATCTTCTTTTGTGTTCAACAGAAGGCAGGCGGGGTTTTTTTTTTTTCCAGCTGTACCTTTAAGACTTTGATATGTAAATGATCTTTCAGTTTTTCAGCTTTAGTAATTAGAAAACTGAAACAGAAATATTCTCAAGTTTTGTGAATGTGTTAAAAAAATCATTGTGTTAATTCATTTAACATTTTCTACATCCTTATTTTATAACATTATATTTCACTCACACATAGCTTTAAAACTCCTGCTCAAACACATTTCTGGACAGAAAACAACAACACTTCTAATGAATCATGGGTTTATTACAGATAGAAAACACACACATACACACCTCTAAAATTCACTAATGGCACCAAACTCCAAATTGCTATGTGCTTCATCATAGATCAGATTGAGATCATTCAGCTTCAGTTCTGTGAGTTTATTATTATGTCATTGAATATTGATGTGCTTTGTAAAACTTGTTTGTTGTTTTACAATGTTGGCATCATTTTAAGGAAATTTATGTTTGTCATTATTTTCGCTGTGTTTGACTGGTAATTCAGGTTTATAGCAGGTGTTAACAGCGATTAACAAGCATTAATGTAAATGAAGGACGAGTTCGGGTGGAGTTGCTATAAACCAATAGATCTCAACTGATCAGAGAGAATAACTAATTTTTTTTGCACATTATTTAGATAGATGTTGAATAAAATGGCAAATAAAGTAAAATATTTATTCTTTTGCATTGGAGTTTTGCCAGTTCAAGTCTAAGTAATACATCTAATTCTGTGTCATGATATGACCTGGTTAAGATATATTTCAGTGGGGAGCGGACATCGTCTGTATTTTATAGAAGTAACAGGGCAGATCTTGTGCCTAAATCCACAGCTGATGCTTCCAGTCACAGGAAGCTGAGTCAGTAAATCTGTTGACTGCAGGAATGCTGTGGCGCACTGAA
>NW_015779826.1:0-1060 GCF_001515625.1 Sinocyclocheilus rhinocerous | reverse complement strand
CTCTGATGTACTCTGTCTATACGGCCCTCAGGAGAACAGTAAAAAATGTGATGAATAGCTGATCCCATTACTAGGTTAAAAATTCCCCCACAGTGCTGCAACATTTTAAACTCAAACCAATAGACGTGTTTACACTCAAACCTCTTCCTGTCTGTAAATGCTGATAAGTTGGTTCCATTTTGTTATGCCTTCAACTTACAGATAAACTTTTACTCATTTGAATCAGAAGAGGTCTGAGTTATTGAGCTGAAGGGAAAAGGTTTAAAAGACGCTCCTTTGAGATGTCCAGAGACAGAGAAAACCAAATGAGTTGTAGCACATGCAGAGGGGCTTTAGGTGGGGTCATATTCCCATGACTGCAGGAAATGAGTTTGTTTCTATGGCAACTGCCCCCAACCCTCCCCACACGCCAAGACATCATGGGCTAAAGCCCCCATCAGCTCCCATCAGAGAGAGGATGATTAGGGGAATGAACAGAGAGCATGCTGAGATATTAGCCTGATTCAGGATAAATAATCTCTTCGGGCCACAGCAGAGATTGAAAACAAAGTAAAGGAGCCACTTTTAGAAAGCAAGAGACTAAAACAAAACAAGGACAACAAAACAACAGCTCCAGGCTGCATACAGCCAAAGTTTACAAAGATTAGGAATCACAATATTACAGACAAAATGCAGAAAGTTTACAGTACTTAACTTTCAGTTAACCACAAACAAACCAGAAAATAACCAAAGCCAAACAGAGAGGTCAGTCACTCACGACATGCTTTCTGAATTCGCTTAAGTGCATTTCACAAAGTTTAATTTAACTCTCCAAAGGACATTCATCTTCCCCAAAAATAGCTGCCAAACACGTTGATGACAATTCCAAGAGGAGCGGCTGAGTAAACCACCAGGCTCAATATGACAGATTTCTCCTTTGGGAGGAAAATGTTCCGTAAATATTCCCATAAATTGTGGCGGCTGCTTCCCCATGGGTCAGCTAAAGTGCCGGCTGAGGTCTTCTCACAGATGACCGGTTGAAAACTCCACTATAGAGAACAGAGGATGACCTTCTCTGATC
>NW_015779825.1:0-1060 GCF_001515625.1 Sinocyclocheilus rhinocerous | reverse complement strand
TATGTACCAGTGTCGCTTGCCCCATTAAATTATTATTGCTAATTCATTGTCTGTCGATTACTTCATAACTGTCAGGAATTGGCTCATGAGAGAGAGAATGGATTAACTCAAACAGGTTTATTGATCAATTCAGGTAAGTGAATGACAATGGTAATGGCTGGTTGACTTGTGAATAACTGTTGGTCTTGCTTTTGCAGGTGGACATGAACTGCAGGATAGAGGAAGCACACACCACTGTACAGAGGTAAGTAACAGGACATCAGGGGATTCAATGATGGAGATCAGAAGATGTGACAGGGGACTGAACAATGGTGAGATACAAATCTAACAGGTGAAAAGAGGAGGTAAGCTGTCTTGATCCTAGTCAGACACCAGACACTGACAAATAAGTGGTGCATGTTTTTATGCCTGGTTGCAGGTTGGATAGTGATGGATCAGGAAATTGCAGGTGACTTGACTGAGCTGGGGCTACAGGAGAGCCAGTTGGTGGTCCTTGGAGTCCTGGCAGAGCAGAAGACTTCATGTCGGTCTGTAACTTTGGAATACCTCTGGAGTGTCGGCAGGTCTTTGATCGCCAGCTAGGCTTAGAAGCATAGTGAGTCCTGGCAGGGTCAGGAGGTATCATTACTATAGCAGTGCCCTCAGTGGTTGCGATGACTGAGCCGAGTGCAGCTTCTATGGCTGCGACGAGGGAACATAGAGCAGCTTCCATAGCTGACATGAAGGAGCAGGATGCAACTTCCTTCACTATGATGAAGGAGCTTGGAATGGCCTCTGTGGCATGAATAAATTATGCAGTTGAATTTTGATTGCCACCATGTCAGGAAAAACACACTGGAGTACAGGTAAGTTTCAAACAGAACAAACTCTTTAATAACTGATAAAGCAGCTGAGCAGATAGTGGTTATGCAGATTGAGTGATGACAGTTACTGAATGATCTTTGCAGATCAGATGAATGGAGAGAGCAACGAGGGAATGTATTAACAGACTGGATACGGAAGGAAGGAGCAGAGTCCAGGTAAGTAAATCACGGTTGAATATCAATCTGGGTATAGCAGT
>NW_015779824.1:0-1060 GCF_001515625.1 Sinocyclocheilus rhinocerous | reverse complement strand
TAAATGATGCCATTGGCTGGCACACACACTCACACACATCATCTCAACTCGCAGACTTGATAGAGTGGGGCCTTGTGGTAAAGAGGCCTTGCATTTGGGACGTCGGCCAATTCTGCAGACCTTGCTCGAGTGCGGCGAGATGCCATAGGGGGCTCTGGAGGACAAACCCCCCTCCCTCTCTGTTTCTCTCTCTCTCTCTCCTTCTCTACATGCACCGTGCCCTCTTCTCCCTCGGCCCTCCTTGTTACAGATGCAGCAGATTTAGTTAAGGGCGCCCTGGATCTCGAACCGCACTGACCCAGGTCCCTCGTTGCTGTCTGAGTAATGTATTCATCTCATCCTCCAGCTGGCCCTTGGGTCGCAGCCTTATCTAGCCAGCGTTTGTACCGCTGTCATCTTGTTGGCCAGAACCCATAAGTTCTCACTCTGCTGAGGGAGGAAAAGAGATGAGGGTAGTGGAGAAACGAGCGGATGTTGTTCATGTGAGCTCCACTAGGGGTCTATTATTCTGAATACAAGGAAGGATCTTATTAAAGATGAAAATCTCATTTGAAATGGCACACTAACATACTAGCTGTACTATATCTTCAGTACTACAAATTGTTCTTGTTTAGTTTCATGCACTGACTGACTTGTATTTTTGGTTCTCTTAAGTCTTTCCCTTGAAGCATGTGACTTTCCTGTTTAAAAAAAAAAGTCAACTATGACTGTAACATCAGTAAACAGCGTTGCAGTGGTTTGATTTAAATGTGTTTGAGTTTCTTAAATGTAATTTTTGTGTGTGTTTTATTTAGAATGTGTGTTTTTTATAATTTATTTTAAGTTTACAGTTTTATGATTTAATGAATTATTTGCTTTTATCAACTCACAAACCCCCTTCAGTCCCCTTGTGAACCCCATTTTGGGAAACCCTGGTCTAGATGTGGAAAAGCTTATTAAAGGGATAGTTCACCCAAAAAGTATAATTTGCTGACCATTTACTCACCCTCAGGCCATCCAGGATGTACTGTAGATCAATTTGTTTCTTCATCGGAACAGATTTGGAGAAATTTAGCATTAC
>NW_015779823.1:0-1060 GCF_001515625.1 Sinocyclocheilus rhinocerous | reverse complement strand
GTTTGTACGTCTTTGATTTGAATCGCTCACATCACTAACGCCGGCAAAGTTCAGATCAGACTATCGTTTGATATTCTGCTTTAAGGAATAGTCATCCAAAAATATAAAGTCTGTCATTTTCCTCCCGCATGTCATTATGTTTCACTGAAAATCTTGACATCCAACATAACTTTTTTTTGTTGCATAAGAGAAGAATTCTTTTTTCAGTGAACTGTATTCATTTGCAAATCGGACTGATGACTCTCGAGTTCATCTCACTGACTCAATCTAGAGCGAAAGATTATTAGTTGTTTTTTTCAGGTTTTTGAAGCTTGAAATCTCCAGTTCCAAATAATTGTAATTGGATGAAAGTAAACATTCTTCTTTTGTGTTTCACAGAATCCAGAAAGTCATACTGTTTTGGAACACCATGATGGCCAATAAGGATAGAATATAAATTTTTGGATGAACTATCCTTTTAAACTATGTAATATTGCTGTTCCTGGGCAGCTGGTCAATTCTTTTTCTGGCATTTGGCTCTTGGCGGGTGTTAATTTTGGACCCTGCAGGGAAAGCAATAGATCAAAAGTGTTTCTGTACTTGGGATTTTCTGTGCTATAGATTAATGAGAAAAATGTCCATCCCTATTTTGTTCTCTCTCCACTGATTTCTGCTCATGGATGGAAACCCACCATTCACCATTTGAGTTTGAGATTGATACTGATGGTTCTGACCTTTAATTTGAGTGTTTTTCCACACACATCATGCCACGGAGCAGAACGCATGAGGTGTGACGACAACTGGCAAGAGTCAATTGTATGTGCACACATGTGAAATCTTGGGCGTCTTGTATTTGGGTGGTTTTTCCTGTCTGTCGCCGCTCCACTTTCACTTCCCTACTCTTTACGTCGCCATGTTTCCCTCCCACTGAGAAATGTAGGAAAAAGGTAAAACATGAAACGTGTTTCGTAGGTGATAAAGCAGTAAAGAACGCAGAGCTACTTGACCGCATTCAAAAGTGAGAGCGGCATGTCGACTTGCCAAATGTCAGCATGATAAATCCAACCTTTACAACCAGCCT
>NW_015779822.1:0-1059 GCF_001515625.1 Sinocyclocheilus rhinocerous | reverse complement strand
GTATGGGTCACCATACTTGGCCACATGTCACGTCACTTTCCCTTTAAATATGGGTGGCTGGATGGATGGGTAGGTGAATGGATGGATGAATGGATAGAAGTAGATGGGTTGGTAGAGAGATAGATGAGTAGAAATGGATAGTTGGATAGATGGTAGGTAGATGGGTGAAGAGATGGATAGATAGATGAATAGAAGTAGATGGGTAGGTAGACAGCGTATGGATGGCTTGATAGGTAGGTGGATGGATAGAAGTAGATGGGTTGGCAGAGAGACAATCTTTGTAATCTTTTGGCAAAATTTGATCCATCTCGTAAACAATTTTCCTTTTCAGATGACATAATCAAGACCTCTCATTTTTCAACCCTTCCCTCCAAACGTATGTCATGTTCAGTAAGTCAGTTCATAATCAACTTAAAAATCTAAAAAGCTGAATTTTTCAAAACTTGCAATTGTTTCTTTTTATTTTTCGGATAGTTGTTCATGAAATTTTAAACCCACCCCCCACGAGATTAAGCCTTATACTGTATGTATTAACCCTTTTTAAAAACACCCATATCAAAGCTTGCCTAAATAAATAATGAGATATATATTTATCTTTTTTTTGACACCCCAGCAGAATCAGTTAAGCAGGGAAGGGAAGGGATCTCTGGGAAGACTGCGGGTTTGGAGAGGCCTTGAGCCCGAGCTTTGGACACCGTGGAGGTGGGATATCCAGTGGATATGCATAAACGGGTTGAGGAGGATGAAAGCTGTTCAGCAGATAAAGCCATAGCAGCCTGTCGGAATCCTGCCATGCCGGTCCTGATTTATAGCCATCTCCGTCGGACTCCCTACCAAATCCACCCGCTGCCTTTTTGCTCAGTGGAAATGCCTATGCTTGAGCCGATAGTACAACCAAAGTTCACATACATGCAAAGTGACGACAAATTGTTCATAGGACTGGTACCACTAGACTGTAAATGTTGTCTTTAGAAGACAATAGCAGGAAGACGAAATACTTTTTTAAATGCTACTCTAATTACTGTATATAAATGTACTTTTTAATCAGCCACTTGCCAT
>NW_015779821.1:0-1058 GCF_001515625.1 Sinocyclocheilus rhinocerous | reverse complement strand
TATAGAACCAAGTCCCCGCCATACATTTTTTCTTTTTTGAAAATTCGTTACACCTGGATATGCGTCACAATACGTAGGAAAATATCTGACACTGTTTCCATTTCATTGTGACTTTAAGAAACTTGTTTGGAAACAGTCATTAATTTTGTAGTTGTGCAGAAATGACAGTTAACAGTAACTAACAGTCAATCTCCATTTCTTTGAGAGACAGACTTCAGCAAATGTGAAGTGTACACTAGCAGTGGAGAGCACATGAGGAGCCCAAGACATTAACCACATCCCTTCTCTTTCTCTGCCTCCCTCTCTCACACACTGACTGTCAGTACAGTACCAGCTAAAAATAAAGTAGTATCACAGTTTTTACATCTCCTTCCTATCTCATTCTTTTACTCTGACCTTCCTCATTGCCTCCTGAAGGTGAAGAGGCAGTCTACAGAAAGAATATCTTTATGAACCCAGGCATGATGTGATGTGGGTCTATGTGGATAACAGCAGAGGGATTATACAGATGTTGCGTGTAAATTCAGAGCTCTGGATTACCTCTGAACTGAGAGTAGGAGAGTAGGAGTTAACATCGTCACAGTGCCATGCTACAGGGTCGTACAGCAGTGTTTACTCGGCTGGTATGAAGGGGCGTCGTGGCCCAAGGGTGTGTGGCTGTGCATGCTTCTCTCAGAAAGTTTTGGCCAGGTGTGAGTGCTGCTTCAGACAGCAAGGTAAGAGATCCATTAGTTGCTTTGTCACTTTTTACATTTTTCTGAGTGTATTTGCATTTGTCTGGTTTGGTAGGCTTTGCTGTTTTTACAGGATGACTATTCTGAATATGTTCCCATACCTGATTAGACCAAAAGGATTAATTAACAATAAGATCTTAATTCATATTACACATTTTAGAGCTTGAAAACAAGTGTATTAATTATTACCATTGTTCTGTTGCTTCATCATTCGACCTGTAGTTTGAAAAAATGCTGAACCTGGATTGTCTATAGAAATGTATTATTGCTGATGCAATATGTGTGTGTGTGTGTGTGTGTGTGAATGGTTGTTGCAGGATTATG
>NW_015779820.1:0-1060 GCF_001515625.1 Sinocyclocheilus rhinocerous | reverse complement strand
AAGCTTAATGTTGGCTTCCTTGAACGAAGGCTGCAACTACAGAGAAGAAAGTGCAGAACTGTGTTTTTTTGAGAACTTAATACAGTAGATCTATTAGAGATGGCTGAATGGACTGTGTATGTTCATGCATGTTTAAGATTGTGCTTGATACCGGGAATTTTAATGCTTCTCGGTAAAGTGATAACACGTCGCTCTAGGGCAGTTTGTGTAATGTTCCGCACCGATTCCACAGTTCACATCAACTTATTTTGATTGATGACAAGTCAACATGTAATGCACCAGGGGGGTTCAAAACACGTGAACATCAATACTTAATATCATCTTCATAAAAATCTCTCTGCGTATTCACGGCATGCAAACCTCAAAATTCCATTTAAGACAGGATTCGTCAGTTGTCATGATCAATTATGCAAATACAAATTAAGACAGAATGAATTATTGATTGCATGCACACTGTTCAAGGATTAAAGGGTTGTGTAAGACATGCTTTAGAAGTATAGACGAATGATAGGGGTCAGCAAAAGGCGAAAGTCTTTGAGTTTGGTTCAGGTGTCCTGAAAGGTCTCTCTGGTCCATTGCTGTCTTACTGCATTGGCAAAAAAGCCCATAAGCGTAAACATTGGAGTCCGATTCCTGTCAGCAGCCTGATGGATTCCTGGAAAGTTTCACTTCTGAGCACCAGACACTAAAAATATACCTGCATTTGACAATCGGGAGAGGACACGGCCCGCTGGGCAGTGTGTCTGAATGGTGAGGCACAATGGGTGTACATTTACAGGAAACCTGTTGACATCATTGTGAGAAACCTTGATATTTGTAGATTAGAAACTCATATGACTCTTGGTTGGAATGCAAGCTGTGTGTATCTGTGATTGTGGTGATTATGTATGTCTATGTACAGTGTGTCTTGGTATGTGTTTTTGTGTGTGCTGTGCGTAAACACCAGGATCAGACCCCAATAATAGTGTGGGAATATGTGCTCCCATAGAGGGTCTCAGGTTCCTCCGGCCTCTCTTTCCATCTCCCGATCTCCTCGTCTGGAACCCTTCCCAGAAACTTT
>NW_015779819.1:0-1059 GCF_001515625.1 Sinocyclocheilus rhinocerous | reverse complement strand
GTGTGTGTAGCAGGAGAGGAGGAAGGAGCACAGAAGGCACACATGCAGTATGAAGGAGTGACTGGGATGGGTACTTACCGACAGGGCGAGCTGAAGACACAACAATGGTGGAGTGAAGACAACAAAAAATGACAAAAGACAGACACAAACAGAAAGGACAAACAAAGAAGAAAGTGAAAAGAATTAAGAACAAAAGAAACCAAATTCAGAATGAACAATGGCAATGTGTTTTTTTTCCATTTCAGCACAGTGTTGGTCGGTGGAAACAGATTCCACAGCGGAGATGCAAGAAGGAGAGGGAAAATGCAATGTATTTTATTCAATTTCATTTTTTTACTTTATTGTTGACCAGAACCTTCAAATAAACATCATAAAAATGCTCATCTGTACTAGCACCACCCGGTGGCAGACACATTTAATGTTTATTTTTATTGTGTGAGCATGTGGACAGCTAAGAAATCAAAATCAGCACTCCTGTCTCTCCTCCGTAACTGACAGGTATCTTATTTCATATGAAGTCATTAAAATCGGGGGCTTGTCCGGGATACAATTCAAGCTATGAAATCTGCTTCACCTGCAATAATGAGGTCTATATACACAGCTCCTTGTGAAGAAGCTGAACCAGCAAGACAGAATGTGGGCAAAATAGACAGAATGGCCAAGAGAAACTAGAAACTAAAAAAGCAGTTCATATTTAATGCAGAAGTGGAGCTGTCGAGGAGGCTGATGCCATATTGACATTAAGAGTGCTGTCCTCTCCTTCCTTCCCTCCTCTCTTTCTTGAAAGTTAGCTTGAGTAAAACCCCTCCACTCTGCATCCCCACACATCCCTTCATGGCTGAACTCTGTCCGCTTGTAAATCCTGCTTTCAAAAGGGCTGAAAATTGACGTCTGTCCCCATTGGCAGCTCCAGACCCCTCCTGAAGGCCACTGAACCCCCCACATGAGGTTTTAAAGCCCTCCACAGAGCATCTAGGCAGTTTGATTTAATGTGGTGAGAAGAGAAGGGAGACGGAGAAGAGGTGGAAGGGGAGAGAGGGAGATTATGACGAAAAAAAA
>NW_015779818.1:0-1059 GCF_001515625.1 Sinocyclocheilus rhinocerous | reverse complement strand
TTCTTAACAAACGGGGACTTAAAATGGGACTTAATCGGTTATGAGCGGACTTATTGAACCAAAAACTCCCCAGAAGACCCGGCGCACTCAGTGTCTGTTTCATTGCTCATTCCATTTCATTTCAGTGCTCATTCGTTTTCATTAATGTACTCAGTGAACAGTTTTAGTGGAGTAATGTAGGAGTGTATATGACTTCGATTTCGGTGATTTCGGCTCACTGATTCATTGAACCGAGAAACGATTCTTAGGGACACATGTCCAGTTCGTACTGAGCCGAGAACCTATTTATTAATATGCAAAATTACTTTTTATTAACTGAATCCGCTGCAATTTCAAAACAAACTGTAGCTACCTAGACATAATAGACTCCGTGTAATTCAAATAAATTCTTCTTGGCTTGCCATGTTATATGAATTACATATTGCATTACAGAGTATGTCATATATGGATATTTGTTACTAAAGAACTGGGCTGAACCGATTCTTTGAAATGATTCATTGAAATGACTCGGACGCTTGATCAGTAATCTACTGCGCATGTCAAAGTTCAACCAATGGGACGCTACGTACATGTGACGTTTGTCGTGACGTTATTCGATTCAGGAAGCGCGTGGAGAGCAGCGTGAACGTCAAAACAGAGTCTTATGAGACGAACTAATCGAGCTGTTATAGAAGTGCATTTGTTTTATTATCATACTTTATCAAAAATTACATTTCATCCCAGTTACTGGACGTGAAAGGCACCGTCGTTTAAAGCGGAAGACGGCGAGAAATGCAAGCTGGATCCAGACATTCATAAGCCTCACACTCAGCTGACATGATATCGTTCACATTACAGCGGATTCCTGCTTTCACCTCAGCATTGTTCTGTCGATGTAGTTCAAAATACTTTCAACGACACTGCAGTCGCATATTGTCCAAGAAAGTGAGAGTATCTGATGCGCTCTCAAGCAAAGAGACAGGGTCAAATGTTAGAATACAGGTGAGAACATTGTCCGACATTATTTTATATAGCGATGTAACGGTATGAAAATTTCTTATCACGATTATAGTGACCAAA
>NW_015779817.1:0-1059 GCF_001515625.1 Sinocyclocheilus rhinocerous | reverse complement strand
GTCAGAGAAGTGGGACAGCTATTGAGTGAACACCTGTCTGGCCATACACGCACTGCCAACCCAATGCAACGCTAGGTGTGATCTTCATCACAGCACGATCAGAGACTCTAATAAAGCATCCCTGCCGCCCCCTAACACCGCACACATGCTCATGGGTGAATGGTCTACCTGTCTTGGCCAAAACACCATAATTAAATGCCAAACAAGACCGTCTTTTTAAAGCTGCTGGAAACAATTTGCTAACCCTCATCTTCTCTCCAAAACCTATGTCAGCAAACCTAAATGCACAAAATAATTCAGACAGAGTAAGAGAGTTTCTTTATTGTGACTCTTGTTTGGTGTTAAAATCAATTAATACTTTTAAAATATGAAACATGATTATGCTCAGTTTGACATTGTCGAAAAACATTTACTTCCTGGCTCAAGATTTCTCTGCAGTCAACCAAACCCAAAGCTGTCCTGAAATGCACTTTTAAGTCAATTCTAAGATGTACGGCTATTTGTCACTAGTTTGAATGCAGCAGCACTGTATGTTCTGTGCTATCTCTAGGAAGAAAGACGCAGTTGCTCAGTCCTTCAAGACAAACAGCGCTGCTTGAACTGAACAAGATACAGCTTGTCTGTCATGATTTTGTTCACAGTAGTTGAGCAAACTTAATTTGCCTGAAAGCAATTTCTGTGACATCAGTAGCGTTTGTTTCAAGGCATGCATATGCTGCAGATGGGTGTGTGACACAACATCTCAAGCAGTGACAGCAGTGTCTTGTACTTAAAGAGCTATTCTGGAAATAGATTTTTGTCACTCAGAGGCCCATGAAGTTACTGAAATATCAAACAGAGAAAAATAAACGTAAAAAATATCATATTCTGATTTTTAAATGTGGCACAAACTGCTGAAAAGTGACTGAAGATGGTGAGCAGAAACGCACACTCTTATAAATTGATATATTTTTTAACCTGAAATCTTTTTTTTTCTGTTGTTTTAAAAAGGAAAAAAATACAATCTCAAGGATAAGCAATGAATTAGAAGTGCATGTGCCGCAAGTTCCACCAAGGTGA
>NW_015779816.1:0-1059 GCF_001515625.1 Sinocyclocheilus rhinocerous | reverse complement strand
TTTTTTTTTTTTCAGAAGGTCCAATAAACTGACTATTCGGACTATTACTTCATACGTCAAGCTTTACAGGGATAAAAATTCTCTGTGGTGACACATTCTTCCCTAAAAAACGAAAATAAGAGCAAAATCAGGATGGTTGTGGATGTTTCTGTGACAGATGGTGCTGCGCAGAGACACAGGCTGGTTTATGAGTGACACAGCGCTAAATCTGCAGGACAAAACAGCTAGAGAACTCCTTCTGAGAAACAAAAATATATGCATTTGTAATGCAACAATATAAAATAGAGTTTCACGGCTGGCAAAATATATTTACAGTACTATTTTCTCAATTCACAAGTTCATTTCAGACCCTGCGTGCAGCCTAAAATACACATAAAAGCCACAAACCACATTCATTTTCTCCTGCAGTCCAAAGCCAAAAGCTATAAACTTCTCCAAAACCCAATGAAAGCTTGGGAATGAACGGCTCACGTGATCTATCACGGTCTGAATTCATTCTACGTGTTAACGGTTGATCATAAGTGACCGTTTCTTCCTACCTGGAGCCTGTTGAAGCACCATATCGGACAGATCCTGCAGGTGGATGAAGAGAACGAGTCCTCCGACCCCAAACAGCAGCAGAAACCAGAAGGAGCAGGGCGGCTTACAGACAGACACCCGCAACCTCCTGCGGCCACGAAGAATATCCACCATCTTACAATCCATGAAGAGAGAACGAAAGACACACCTGCTGAAAGAGAGAGAAACACAGATCGTGAACACATTCTCCTTTACATACAGCCTGTTTGATAGTTCAATGAATGGATGGAAAAACAAAATGAGGACGTTTTTTGCATTTACATATATGCATTTGGCTAATGCCTTTATCTAAAGCGTGCATTCCATTGGAATCGAACCCATGACTTTGGCGTTGCAAGCGCCATGCTTTACTTTTTAAGCTACAGGAATGATGCAAAAAATATTATTCAGTTAATATTATTAGTGAACTTCAGAGGAAAAAAAAACAGTCTACAAAAGTGCATAACTAATTTTAACCCTGTAAATGTGAAATAACACTCA
>NW_015779815.1:0-1059 GCF_001515625.1 Sinocyclocheilus rhinocerous | reverse complement strand
GATGCCTAATTTAAAGCATTCTTTACCATTCTGTGTTATTTTTAAATGCAAGTTGTGTGTGAACACTCCAATGGAAGCCTGTTTCCACCACTTAAAAAAGTCAAAATTGTGGATTCTTCTCACAATTCTCAGTTTATATCTCACAATTCGGACCATTTTCTCAGAATTGCGAGATTATATCATGCTATTCTGGTGTTTTTTTTGTTGTTGTTGTCAGAATTGCAAGTCTGTAACTGTATTCTAACTTCTCATAAATTTGCGTTAACATCTCAATCTGGACCATTTTCTCAAAATGGTGAGATTATAACTTGCTATTCTGACTCTTTCTCAAAATTGTTCATTCTCATTGCTCATTCTCAAAACTCGAATGATATTTCTTGTAATTTTGCGTTAACATCTCACAAATCTGACTATTTTCTCAGAATTGTGAGATCATAACACACAATTCTAACTTTTATTTTTTGCAATTCCACGTTTATATCTTACAGTTTTTGCGGTAACATATCAAAACTCAGACCATTTTCTCATAGTTGTGAGATTATATCCTGCTATTCGGAATTTTTTTCCTCAGAACTGCAAGCTTCTAACACAATTCTTACCTTACAGTATTTCTCTCTTTTTCTCTCATTAACATCTCACAATTTAGGCGACTTTTTTTCTGAAAACTGTGAGATATGAACTTGGCATTGTGAGAATTGTGAGATGTTGTTTTTTTAAATGGCAGAAACTGGTTTCCATACACTCACATACAAATCACTGTAGTTTGTGAGTAAAACAACTATGCTTGATGTATTCTTCTGGTAAAACCTTTTCTATGATATATGACATGATGATTTTACTGATTTCTATTATCATATTTATTACAATAGTTCATACATTTTAATCGCCAAGTGTTTTCTAATGAATTAGCTATTTATTTCGGTTCAAAAGGGAGACAAAAATCTATCACATTAATATCTGAGCTGTTGATTATCGATTGTCCAGAAATTCACTGCATCTCAGAAATATTCTTCAGCCTCAAGCTCTAGACTGAATTAATCTTTGTATTCCTATTTTAGG
>NW_015779814.1:0-1059 GCF_001515625.1 Sinocyclocheilus rhinocerous | reverse complement strand
TTGAGCCCCTGCCCCTCAAAATGTCTGTGCACGTCCCTGGTAATTCTACAGCTCATACATACTGTGAAAAACTGAAAAGTGTTGAGATGGAGAAAAGGACTCATAGAGCTGACTACAGTTGCTGTTCCCTGCTCTCAGACTGTGATAACTTTGATCTACTGATAGGCACGGGGTTATGTAGAGAGACTTGAACAAGAGATCATGGAGCTTCAGAAGAGAGATGCTGAACTACGTCAAATACTGGACACAGAGGACAACATTCACTTCCTACAGGTAAAGAAATAGCCACTCACATTTAATTAGTTTTCTTTTTTCATTCTGGATTTCTGTCATTCAGAAAGTGGACTAGCCTGAGTGATTATTTAATATGGATATTCAGGAATATTTAAGGAAGCTACTTATCAGCACCGATTTTGTTAAGTGACTTCATTACTTGTGCAGAATTTCCCCACACTATCTGTTGCACCGGAGCCCATGGTGCCCAAAGTGCTGATAAACCCAGAGTTTTCCTTTAGTGAGATCACCAAGATCGTCTCTGACATGAAAGAACACCTGGACGACATCTGCAAAAAAGAGCTGGGAAACATCTCTAAACGAGGTAATCATGAAGACAATAACATTTAACCGCTGCGAGGAACAGATATGAGATTTTACCTCTGTTTTGGCTGTATTATTTCAATATCTAAAATACTCAAAATAATCTAGCTATTACGCAGAGATGTGTGTGCCCAACTCTGCATCGGACACACAGACAGCAAATAAAATTTAATCAGCTCTGCACCACTATAGTTCCATAATAAATTATGGCTGGAAATGCAGATGCAGAGAGATTCATATCCACTACCGTTCAGAAGATTTGGGTCGGTAAGATTTTTAAAATGTTTTTGAAAGACGTATCTTATGCTCACCAGAGCTGTGTTTATTTGATCGCAAAAACAATAAAAACAGTAATATTGTGAAAATTCATTACCATTTTAAAATCTTGTTTTCTATTTGAATATATTTTACAATGTCATTTATTCCTGTGATGACAAAACTGAATTTTCAGCATCATTACTC
>NW_015779813.1:0-1059 GCF_001515625.1 Sinocyclocheilus rhinocerous | reverse complement strand
AATTATTAAGTAATCTACCCAGCTCTGTTAGGAGTTTACTGAGGCAAAAGTTAATAGTTAGTTAATCGCGAGAATTGAACCTTAATATCAAGTGTGACCAAACATGTTTCTTGAGCACCACATCAGAATTTTAGGCTGGAGTAATGGCTGCTAGCTTTGCCATGAAAGGAATAAATTATGTTCACAATATCATTTCTTTATTTATAATCTCAATAATATTTCACAATATTACACCTTTTAACTGTATTTTTGCTAAAATATATGCAGCCTTGGTAAGAGACTTAAAAAAAAAAAAACATTCAAAAAATAAAATATATTTTGTCACATATTTGGACACTGGAGTTGAATTGCTTGAATAATGCATAAGTAGCAGAGCAACTGGTTGTCAGTTGAATTATTTAGCAAGAAAAATATGCTCTATTGCTGCCTGGGCATGACCCTGAGTGTCCCTTACATCATAACTCATTTAACTAACTGAAATCAGTCAGATGAGAGCTGCCAAGTATTTCTAGCCTGTTTGCATGTCCTCTTAAATCTTCTGTTGAAGTGTGCTGACCCTTGTCCTGCTGTTGCCCTTGTTGATGAAATGAACTATTGAAGTTCACAGCCGTTGCCTCTTTATGAAAGGTATGATAAACAAATATGCATCTGAGACTTGTAATATCTGCTGTTTGTGCAAATGCATTAAGTTTTCCCCTGGAGTGCAGTGAAAAATGCTTTGACACATTCTGGCAGGTCACTGTGATCTCTCTTTTTACCAGGCGAAACATGACGTAATGGCTTGGCAGCACACTCTAATCCCTCTATTGGAGATCAGTTGGATTTCTCCCAGTCGGAAAGCACTATGTATGAAAGCTAGCGAGAGCCAAGCAGAAAGCATGCGACCCAGCAGGTGAGGTGAGAAAGGTAGTGAACACAGTGGCAGGTGTCGTATGACAGTTCGTAATACACTCCGACAACAGTCTTCTGGAGCTAGCTGTCTCTCGTTCTCTCGCTCTCATCTCTCTCTCAGGTTCACGGGGTGATCTGTGTTTTTACATGGGGAAAGAAAGAGAGGGC
>NW_015779812.1:0-1059 GCF_001515625.1 Sinocyclocheilus rhinocerous | reverse complement strand
TGCTCGTATCATAATGAAGGTCAAACAATTGAGCCAGCATACATTGTCTGTATGTGTGTATGATGTTGAGGGGCGTTGTGTGAAAATGCATCTCGGTGGTAATCAGGAAATCAGCTCTTAAATGTTCCGCTGTACACTGACCACAATCAGTTTCCTTGCAATGCAGTGGCTTTGCAGAATGCTACATATAGACATTCATGACAATTTTGTGTTTTTATATGCATATACTTCAAATCTTTTTTTTTTTTGAATGAATGAAAAACACATACTTCATGAAACCTATTCCTTTCTGCCTGAATAAAAGTACTGAAGTAAAACTGGGCCTTTAATGCCAAAGGAAATTAGCTAGTTTTCTTCAGTGCAACCACAGTGGGTTTCACCAGCTCATTCCTCTCCATACTGACCTCTCATGGACAATTGAAAATAACACATTTTAGCATATGCTAACATCTGCAAAAAAACAACAAAAAAACAACATCTTTCTTCATTGATAAGATGTACCTTTTGGGAAAGGGCTTTTTAAAGACCAAATCTAATCTAGTAGGTAATTTCATAATTTTCCAACCTAATTACGATAATTACCTAATAAATTCCAACCTAACACTGCATGCTCATACTTTCTTTTGAGCTTTATTTATAATAAGTGATACACTATGCGCGCCTCTGCATTAGTGCATGCAATTGAAGAGTGTATACAATGAGCACAGTATAATGACTGAGAGGAGAAGAAAGTTTGTTTTTCTGAGGTGAGAGATTTTCATAATACTAATAACGTTCTAATAATGACACTGAGATAAAGCCCGACAACATCTTATCTGAGCACAGATATTGAATCTGGAATGCACATTTTTCTCTCTTGGGTGTGGCCTGATTCGAGTTTTGTGGCAAATGACTTTTTGTCCAAAAAAAATCCTTGTGTGTGGTGTCATTATGGTTATTTTATTGCTTCCGATCGCGTCAGAGCCCGCACAATCCAAAATCGTAAATGTCTATCATGTTTGATGTTTACGACTTTTGATCGGGCTGCCTCTGACGTGATACCCACGATAGCCAATGAGA
>NW_015779811.1:0-1052 GCF_001515625.1 Sinocyclocheilus rhinocerous | reverse complement strand
TATATATATCTGATATTTTATAAATATTTAATAATAATAATAATAATAATAATAATAAAAATAATAAATGAAAATATTTTGTTAAAATATTTTTTCCTAATAAATAATAATAAAATATTACACCAAACTACGTATTAAAAAAGGGGCTTCTTTCAAGAATTTCATTCTTTTAATTACGTCCTTTTCTTCATAATATAACAGGACAGCTGTAGCACTATGTTCCAAAAATATCAACATTTTAATTCAGAAATGTAAAAACATGCACATCATTGAAGTTATTATACACTGCTTCTTAATGTTTGGGTTCAGTGCAATTAAAAAAATTAATAAATTCATTATTTTATTCTGTAAGGATGCATAAATTGATCAAAATTGATATTTACAAGATATTTATAATGTTACAGAAGATTTCTATTTAAAATAAAAGCTGTTCTTTTGAACTTTAAATTCATCAAATAATTTTCCACAAAAATATGAAGCAGCACTGCATTATTTTCAACATTGGTATTAATAAGAAATATTTCCGCATAATCAGCATTAGAATGATTTCTGAAGGATCATGAACTGAATTGAGCTACAATTAACTAAGACAGCACACAGTTGTTTCCGAGTATGTCCAACCATCACCCAGCACAGATGAGCAGATAACAAGGTGTTCAAAATCGCTGCTGATGGACGCTCACCAGTCCCAGTCAGGATCAATTTTACACGAGTCATAAAATCAGGGAAGGGTGGAAAGAAAAAACATTGAAAGGGGAATAGAGGACGCAGTGTAAAGTGACAGCAGTGCGAGTGCCATGGAATCCATCTGGAACTACAATTGATGTACTGTCCTTCCGCCTTCACATTAATCTCGCCAATTTTCCGGAACTCAGGGGAAATGTATACCTTAACAGGCATTAAAGGGGAGATCTCTGCAAAGCCCCCCACCGCTCTCTTTCTCTCTGCCCTCCATCCCCCTTCAGAGCTGCTGCCCCATACAGACAGGAGTCAAAGGGATATTTTCCATTTCTGGAAAAATTAGGCTTATGATCAAACAAATTTGAGTAAAT
>NW_015779810.1:0-1059 GCF_001515625.1 Sinocyclocheilus rhinocerous | reverse complement strand
TTTTTTTTTTTTTTTTTTTTTTTACGTTTTCAACATCCTTTAGTGTGTATAATGTTGCTGTTTGCGCATGAAAAAAGATCTGCAAAGTTACAGTGCACAAAGTCCACTCCAAAGGGAGTTATTCTCTAGCCTATATAAGTAAAAAAAAAAATCTCACATTTAAAATAAATCCTATAGGCATAAGGAAAAAAATATGAGGGGGTGAGGTCTGGTTGAATTGCATTAGTATTGTGTTGTCACCATGTCCAAGTGACGTTTCACAGAACTAATATACTGATACTGATGCTGTTTACATTCACAGACTGTGATAATGTGAACTTTGTGTTTTGGACATAGTAGGACCTATTTAAAACTCTTAAACTCTTAGCATTGTGCCCATAAGCAAGGCATTTCAATACAGCTTGACTGTCTCTGTACGTTTCTTTGGATAGGGGCAGCGGCTCATGTCACTTACATACTATAGATCAGTGCTTTTCATCTGGTTTTCCATCAAGACACAGGTTTAAAAGTGGCCAGTTGGGGCTGTATTTACATCAGCTACAAAATATTATTTTAAAGGCTTTATATACTGCTACCCCATGGGGTTCAAAAGGGCATTTGCAGGAAGATATGATTTTTCACATCACCTTGAGTGATTGAGACAGAACATACATTGAATTCTGTTCATGCATGTATCGCTGTCCGTTTGTGAATATAATTCTAAATAAAAGTATTTCCAGCAGAAATAACTCTTCACTTTCTCATAATGATATGATATAAGGTCAGAGTGGTGACGCTGATGAAATGCTTAGACACTTACCATTTATGAACCGTTGTATAGACACTTAACGTTTATGAATCATTTGTATTTGTCAATAATTCAGAAATATTTTACTTTTAACTGAAAAAGTCCCTTACAGTCTCTTATGACAGAAAATCATATGATGTGTCTGCTACAATCTGTGTTTACTGCTACAATCTGTGTTTAAAGCAAAAGAGGATCTGTTTTAAGGAAGTAAACTTTTTGTTGGACTTAACTGTTTAAAGCAATAGGTCATACAAAAATGTAAATTCTGTCAT
>NW_015779809.1:0-1059 GCF_001515625.1 Sinocyclocheilus rhinocerous | reverse complement strand
CTCTCTCTATATATATATATATACATACACACACACACACACACACCTCCTTACATTTGTGGTTTTCTCAGTCAAAAATGACCGGCCTAAAAATATATTGCACATAAATTTCACATTATGTTATTTGTCATCAATCTTTTTAGCAACTTTTTTCTTTTTGTAATTAGCATAGGTTTTGTATTTCATTCTGAAACTGATTGATCTTAGGCCTCATTGATCTCAGAGTCAATATTGGCAAAATTAATCACAAATAATGTTTTTTGTTTGTTTTTTTTTTCACTCAAAAACTGTGGTGCACAAGCTCAGATCAATGAGACCTACAATTAATCAGAAATACAAAACCTGTGCAGCTGATTGAAAGAAAACTAGTTGATAAAAAGTCTAAATCCAAGATTTGTTGATATAGTATAATACAAACAATTTTTAAAAGGCCATAAAAGGTCATTTTTGACCAGGAACACAAGGGTTAAAAATGGCTGAAAGTCATTAGATGTTGTAAAATATTACATGAAGTGTCACTGATTGTAAAGAAAGATGCCCTTTAGCAACACACTTTACAATCAAAGCATCTCACCTAATGTTGAAAACGCAGGCCAAAAGTGTTGTGACACCGGTTGTGAAATATTAGTGGAACATTTTCAGAAACCACAGTGTAATGAAATGTAAACATGAAGAAATAAAACAATCGCCACCGCTGTACATTTTGAAATGATCCTCCTGACTGATCAAATGAAATGTTCTACCAGTTTAAATTATAAAAATTAAATTATAAATTATTAAACTTAACACTAGTCATTTAGAAATAACAATCACACAAGGCTACACACGGAAATATTCATATTACGTTCATTACACACACTAGCAGTCAAACATTTAGACGCATCGATTCATTCATTTCCTCATGTTAGAATAATAGTTATAAACTCTAAAATCACACAGATATAAGTCTGGGAATGATGCAGTGATCCAAACGTTATACAACTGAAGACTTTTATATATGAGCACCTTTTTTTTTATTAATTTATTATTTGTCTACTAAAATCCTTAGTAAATTGTTTT
>NW_015779808.1:0-1059 GCF_001515625.1 Sinocyclocheilus rhinocerous | reverse complement strand
CACAAAATAAATTTATTATATTAGTACATTTGAATATTTAATTATTCTGACCTACTGCTCTATGTCTATTAGGTTAGTGTTTCATAATTTATTTAAAATGTTGTACACCTGTCAATTACTGTATACATTGCTACAATTTGTTAACGATATTTACTACCTTTCTTATTCTTCGCTGAATTAAAAGAATCGGGTTTGTTAAAAATGTAACTAGAAAAAAAGAAATTGTCACTTTAATGTGTTGCAATTAATTCTCAAAAATAAAGTGATAATAAATAAACATAATTATTCCTACCCACCTATTTGTATGTGGATTTTGTATGAGGAATGTATTCATCTGTCGCAGTTTAATTTTGAAGTACTACCGCTAACACCACTGTAATACTAATTTTTGGATTTTCAGTTTAACCAACCTACAGTATTTTTCTCAACAAAAACAGTCAGCAGAGAGTTTCTATATATAGCCAGACATGACAGATCTTCTGATCATAGCTTCAGTAATTGATAGCAGCATTTTTATTTTTTTTGGTCACTTCACATGACAAGAATTTGGTAATCTCTATGACTGTCAATACAAATATCTGTTTAGTTAGCAGACTAGAGCAGCTTTCCTCTCAAAAGCCATCCAGAGGCTTACTTATAAAAGCACTGCAATTGTTGTTTTTCTAAGCTCTCTCTCTAAAAAAAAAAAAAGGGCTGAAAAATGTATTTGTCTGACTAAGCAAACACTGTTTGGTTGCTATGAGATGTTGTGTGAGATTAAGTGTTTCAGAGTTTTAAAGGCAGCTGTTTTGTTTCAGGATGGTGAAAGATGCTCCGTGGGATGAGGTTCCCATAGCTCACTCTCTGGTCGGCTTTGCTACAGCATACGACTTCCTGTACGAGTACCTCAGTAAAGTTCAGCAGGAGCGCTTCCTGCAGGTGATTGGGAATGCTTCACGATACATGTATGAGAAATCTTACCACCGCGGCTGGGGATTCCAGTACCTCCACAACCACCAACCCACCAACTGTGTTGCTCTTCTGACTGGCAGCCTCGTGGTCATGAACCAAGGTGAGTCT